>NW_015171525.1:77782-97051 GCF_001447785.1 Gekko japonicus | reverse complement strand
ATGCCGGCCACATGACCACTGAAATGTCTTCGGACAGTGCTGGCTTTTCGGCTTGGAAACGGAGATGAGCACCGCAACCCTAGAGTCGGACTCGACTGGCTTTCGAGCAAGGGAAACCTTTACCTTTTCTTCAGCCCCATAGCACTCCTAATAGAATGTGTTTTTTTTTTAAAAAAAAAAACCCTTTGAGGAAGGTCGTGTGTGCGGCAAAAAAGGGCGTGGAAAAACTGGCAAAGCAGGAAACGCTAGCAGGCATTTCATACAGCGCACCATACCAATTCAGAAATGCAAGAAGGGGTTGAAAACTGGAAGAAAGCAGTTTTCTTGAACAACGCCTCGGGCATGGTTCACCAACAGGAGACAACCGCTACTGTGTAAAAAAGTAAATAAATTCCACTAGCCGCCGATTACAAAAATGGGTCTGTCTGAAATGACAAGAAAAAAAATGTTAGTAACCAACTACTGAAAAAAGTTGTTTGGCTGTAATGCGTTTTTTGTGCTGTTTTGTTGCATTCCCTTCAATATTTTTTTTTAAAGGAATACATAGGCAGTCTGAAAAGTCTCTTAATGAAAGAAAAAAAGGGGGGGGAGAAATCAGCTTGCTCAAGACCCTAAGAAAGTAGAGAATCTTGAAGGAAGAAGTTTGAGGCGTGAGGTACAGCTTTTAATTAATTTTTAGTTGATTTTGTCCCCATATGGGTAGAGGGATGGGTAAGGTCAACAGCTCTGTGTATAGGCTCTATTACCCATCAATACATGATAGGAGTTTCTCTACTGGGGAACATAGAGATTCCCTGCTGCTGATTCAAGTCAGGAAAACAGTGCGGGGGTGCGGCTTACACCCCTGTGTACGATAGTCCTCATCCAAATTAGGTCCACGTATGACTAGGAACATGAAATTAAGCAAACTCCGGAGGACGGCAGAAGACAGGAGGGCCTGGCGTGATGTGGTCCATGGGTCGCAAAGAGTCGGACTCGACCGTGCAATTGCACAACAACAAAGAGCTGCCCCCAGTCAGTGTTAACTGTAGGTAATAATAGTTTAGTAAAAGTGCTGGGCATCTTTAAGAGCAGTTGCCCATGGGAATTGCACTCTTCAGTTAGGTGTCCTAAAAGCATCTCTCTGACTGGCTCATTAGGGTAATTTCCTGAGCTCAGAGGCGCAAAGATGGGAATCTTATCGTTCTTTTCCGTTTCTTCGTCTACCCTTACCGCAAGGAGAGGGGAAGCCCGTCTCTTTCTCACCACAGCTATAGGATTGACCTGAATCACAAGGTGTAACTTTTCCACCCACCCATCAGCTTAGATCATGAGTAATGATCTTCTGAATGCATGTGAAGTTAAATAAAGATGATTTAAGTCTCTTCAGTGGCGGTGCGTTAATCACATCCTAGAAAGCATTTAGCCTCAGACAGAGCTAAGTGCTGGACAGGAACACACAACAGGACTAGGAACTAAGTTCCAAACAATGAACTCCCGGCGCATGTCTGTCTAAGTGGTCTATGGAGGTCCACTGATGAAATAGAGGACTTTATACTGTGTGATCATGCCCAAATTCCCTTGCTCCCCACTGTGTGAAAACATGGCAGCGATTCTGCAAACCAGACCTCAGAATTCCAGAGGCATGTGGGCTTTTAGATCTGTTGCTGTTGGGAGAACTGAACCTCTGTGGCAACCAACGTTATTAACTTCTTGAGTCACCACTTGTTCATTTGATGAACTCTGGGTCTCGGGCTGCTTAATGTAGCCACCTGTGAGGAACTGAGAGATGGTTGTAGGATGCCATAAGGGAACCGTTCTGTTAGATGTTCCAGTCATAGGTCACTGAATGGATTAATTGCATGCACTTATCTTTTAAGGCTGAGATATGATGTTTAGACTAAACCCTTTTAAACCACTTAATCCTTGGGAACAGTGTTAACAGCTTTTACTTTCTAAATGTACAAGGGCCATCAAATTTTATGATACAGCAGAATTAAGGTGTCGTGCCTAGCGGTGGGTACATGCTTATTTTTTTACTTCTCTGAACTATAAATACTTAAGATAAAATTAAAGCAGACGAATCCTTCCCAAGCTATAAAAGTAGCTTCTAATTTCAGGTCTTAGAATGGAGTTGGTATTGTTGTGCTGTGGAATTTTGGAAGCCCACGGTTTATTTATTTTAATGCCTTTGATAGCCTTCCTGCGTACCTCTGGATTGCGTAAATCTCCTTGACTTCAAAAGGATTTGAGTGGCTTAATTATGCACAAGATTGCTGCATTATTCAGGCTGAAGTGTGAAGTCTAAAACCTCGTGAAGACACAAATCCTGTTATACAAACTGCATGTGTTTTTTCCCCCTGTGCATGAACGGATCAATTGTATGTGCTATAACCTTGAACATTAGAGCCGATTCATGAGTGATGAATCAGCGACGATTAGTTTGAATAGCAGGCAAAACGAGTGGTCTGCTCATGCGGGCAACATAACGGATAAACGTGGTTCATTCTTTACAAGACTGAGCCTTACAAATGTCTGAGTTTACATCTCCCTCATTTCTTCCCATCTTCCCCTAGGGTGCAGCTTCCATATTGGTTTCCTAATTCCAGCAATTCTCTTAACTTTTTGGAAGACAAGGCCCCAGTCTCGCTGAGCTTTTCTGGAGGGCTGGAATTTTGAGAAGGGGTAGTGGGTACCAGGACAAAATGGCTGCCGGGGGGTGGGGGCCAGTCACCAACTGTTGAGGTTCCACCTGAAGGACTGTCTCCTCCCATTAATTCCTGCCCGGGATCCAGGGGTCATTTCGTAGAAAAAGAGCTAGGGGAACTCATTAGCATAACTCATTAGCATATGCCACACCCCCTGACATCACCGGAAGTGTGTCCTCCCCACAGCCGGCAGCAACCTCCAACGGGCACCAGCAGGGAGCTCCAGGCCCCGCCCTCCCGCACCTCACCCGGGGGGATGGCGTCCCCCCGCGTCCCCCCCCAAATGACCCCTGCCGGGATCTAAGGTCATTGGGAGAGGCTCTCTTGACTACATCATTGACCAAAGAAGCTTGTGCTGTGGGGACATGAACGAGGGCAGCGCCACGGTTATAGAACAAGCGCCCCAGGGAGGTGTGCCTGTCCCCCACACTCTCAGTCTTCAAGAGGCACCTGAAGACAATTTTATTCATGATGGCATTTGATTAGTTTTCCTGCCTACCAGCAGTTTTAAATTACTGGAAATCACCACAACCCCCTACAATCTCACAGTGGCATCAAAAAATATGGAAATTGTACATCATGGCAAACCTGACAGATAATTTGGATAACATTCTTAAGCCTTTCTGGTGGTAGGTTGTGGCATCCGGCGCCCGCCCATGTCCCGTCGCTAAAAGTTTTTTTTCCCCAAGTCTCCATGGGATGCGCACAAGCACCCAACAGCGCATGCGCACACTTCGTTTAAAAACAACACAGCCCCCTCCTCTTTTCCGTACCTCCCCACTCCTGGCTCGGCCTGCTGGAGAGGAACTCTCTGCACCGGGCAGCAGAGGGGGAGGTGCAGGGGGCGTGGCGGGAGGGCAGCCCGGCTGAAGCTCCTCCTGGAGGGGACCGGACGGAGGACACAGTTTGCATTCCTCTGCAGCCCTGGAAGGGGTTAAACCCGCGGAGCCTTTTGCTAGAGAGGCCGCTTCTTTGCTGTGCCTCAGGATTGTCCTGTGATCGGCACCTCCCCCCTAACCACGGGACCTCTACGGGACATCTGATCGCGCAGCCGCGCGTTATTTTGCTCCGGGGCAAACAGTCACGCTCCCCCCCCCCGCGCATTTTCCTGCCCGTGTGACCGGGGCCCTTGATTACTTGCTATCTCAAGAGGAAATTCCCCCAATTGGTGGTGGATCTTGGAATATAAGGTTTTTATGTCTTATTCAGTAATTACACAACTATAATTTATTTTTAGGTCAGATAGCTTAATTACCCAGTGATCGGGTACGTTCTTATGTGTTTTATTTTGTTCCACGTATTGTATGTGTATTATTCTACTCTATTCGAATACAGTGTACGTATGGTGTTACTTGTTTGTTAGTTCTCAATAAAATGTTAATTGGGGGGGGAATTCTGATTTTAATAACTGATGGTTATGCATTTTATTGTGCTTTTGTCATTATTTACACTGTAAGCTGCCTTGAGTACCTATAAAGTAGAAAGATGGCTAATAAATGTTTCAAACCTCCACTTACAACAGGTGGATGCTTTTGAATGAACATTCCCTACAGACACACGGTCTAGGTGCCCGGGTTCTTGCTGCGCTGTGGGGGAAGGCCAGGATTGATTCCACCCAACCCAGCCACAGTCCCATGGGAAATGGTACCTGTAACTGGGCCAAGCTGAGGGCACATGGCCATGATCTGCCTGCCTGAGAAGCGGACAGATCACAGACGGACTGTGCTAGAAAGTCCCTGAAATGGAGCAAGCTGAAGCTCCGTCTCTCTCTTTTTTTGTAGCAGGAACTCCTTTGCACGTTAGGCCACACACCCCTAATGTAGCCAATTCTAACGAGTTTCTGCTGTTGGGTGTGGTCTATTATGCTAATGAGTTCCTGTTGTGCATTCCTGAACAAAAATAGCCCTGCTTATGCTGAAACTGGACTGATACTGGAGGACTTTTATGAAAAAGTCACATCCACCTGCCTAAAATGGAGGGACGCCTACCAGACTTGTGAGGCTATTTTGGCTGTGTCAAATTAGCTTCTGTGTGCTCCACTGTATACTAGCATGTGACATGGTAAGGAGGCTGTGGGTGAAGATGGATAACAACCTTGCCATGCAGAGAATGGGAAAGTTTGCTTCATTCTTTAAATGAGCGTCGCCATCTTGCAGCAGAGATGGCTGACGTAGGTTTTCAGGTGGGCAGCCATGTTGGTTTGAAGCAGCAGAACCAAGTTTGAGTCCAGTGGCACCTTTCAGACCAACAAAGTTTTATTCAAAGTATGAGCTTTCCTGTGCAGGCACACTTCCTCAGATACATTGAAACTGAAGTTAACAGTCCATACATATAGGCAGACAGTGAACAGCAAAACAGATCACAACATAATGAAGATGTTTTAACAGATGCAAGGGCCAAACATGAATAACAAGCTGAGCTTACATGGTGACCATTTGTTTGGATTTAATTTCGGAGGGGAAACATGGTAAAGCTAATAAATCTATCAAAATTGGAGACTAGAGGCTTACTTTTGTTGAAATGGATGAGTTGTAATGGACTCTGTTTCCCACTTTTCCTCACAACAACCCTGTGAGGTGGAGAAAGAGTGACTGTCCAAAGGTTATGCATTGAATTTTGTGGCAGAGTGGAGATGTGAAGCTGGATCTCTCAGGTCCTGGTCAGACACTTCAGCACTATACCTCTTGTTCCGAAGATGATAGAGAGATATTAGCCAGTTGCTCCAGTGTTTATTGTCAACCCACACTCTTTGTGTAGTGACCCACACAAAACCGGCAAATTAGAGATACGGATTGGAAATGGAGTGAACTTTGTGGGAGGTGCCACAATCACGGTCTCACTCTTTACGCAACTGCAAGGACACATAATTTAAAGTGCCGTTCAGCCCCAGCTGCGTTATGCCATTTAGCATATTGGAGGCTTTCCATTTCTTTTAACTTCCTAATATGTTCCAAAGATACTTTTTCTTAGGCTTTCGGCAAAACGAGTTACACTGAATTATTATAGTACAAACAGCAAGTGGCATGTAATTCCGAAGAAATTATGTGGTGTTTGAGAATTTAAAAGACCTTTTGCGTTTCTCCGTTCTTGTAAATTTGCAAAAGTAAAGGCAGCAGTGGGAACTGGAAATGAAAAGGTAATACTGATACGCTGCTCGCTCTTGTACCACTTTATAAAACTTATTCTGTTCACTTTCTCAGATGGGGCCTAAATGGTACATTTACTGTATTCTTGGTTTTTAATGGGGTGCAGAACATAAGTACGTGCTACATGCTATGTCTGTCAGAGAGGACAATGGAACTGTTCATTGTGATGGCTTCCCTCCTCCCCGGCATTCTGGAGGCTGTATATCCCATAAGTCTTTGCTAATATTCTAATGGAAGTTATAAAAGCGGTGGAGCGGTGGCACAGGCGGTTAACCCCCTGCCTGTAACATCCACGAACAGCTGCTACAGCTGTTCGAAACCCGCCGTGGCCAGAGTGAGCACCTGGCCCTTGTCCCAGCTCCCGCTAACCCAGCGGTTCAAAAGCGCCAATTAACATCAAAATGCGCAAGTAGATAAATGGGTACCTACCTTAGAGGATAGGGGGCACCCTCCCCCGCTGAGGGGGCTGTTGGAGCATTGGAGACCGGTGAATGGTGAGCGGCAAGCGGTGAGCGGCGAAAGATGGCGTCCAGGCACAACATCGGAGTTGGAACAGATGTTGGCAGAAAGGCGGAGCCAGGAAGACATGGGGAGCGTGAACGGCGCAGGCGTGGCGGAGCCTTGAGGACTGAGCCGAAGCCACACCGGAGCGTGCCGCGCGACGGAAGGGCCCTGCTGACCCGCCACGGAAAGACCACCAGAAGGGAAGGAGCCAGAAGCCGAGACACCGAGCCGACGAAGCCGACCCGGGAAGAAAAGATCGACCAGTCCCTCCACTGGGTGCCGGTAGGGATTGTCCCCACCCCCTAGTATCTGTGGCCATAGGTTAGGGATAACTGATTAACTGTAGCCGCTCAGAGACCCCTTGGGGGGTTCGAGTAAGTTGAAATAAATAAATAATAATAATAAATAAAAGGTATACCCAAAGCTTTGGCTCTTATGAGACATGGCTAAACAGTCTTTAAATGGGACCACCATACCTTAAGGACAGCCTCTCCTGTTACTACCCCCTGTGGTGCTTGTATTCCACTTCACGTGGACTTCTGGGGGTGCCTGGCCCTTGGATAGCTCAGTTAATTTCAAACAGAACAAGTGCTTTTATGATCATGGCCCCAACCTGGTGGAATGCTCTGTCTGAAGAGACTCGTGCCCTGAGGTACCCGTCTAAGTTCTGCAGGGCCTGTAAGATGGCGTTATTCCTCCAGGCATTCCATGGAGGCAACCTTACATTGGCCTACTATCAGCTCTATAAAGCTTTCAGTAAAGCCTTTTGACAGGGTTCCCCATGATGTTCGGATGGGTAAACAGAAGGACTGTGGACCAACGCTCCCTCTAAGAGATGGTGGCGACGCCGCTCGTGACGAAGCTAAAAGAGCATCCTATAGGACATTTATGAGATCCTATGAGATGGCAGTCAAAGCCGTGAAGGGAGAGTACTTTGCGGCTACAATTGTGTCTGCGAGCTCACGCCCAGCCCAACTGTTTAGAACGATTCAGTCTATAACAGCTCTGCCACAGGGCAGGCCAAACGCTAGGGAATTGGATATTGGCTGAGAGGTATTTGCAAGCTATTTCGCAGATAAAGTCCTGTCGCTCCGCCGCGACCTCCCCGCCACAGTTGAAACAGTAAGCGAGCTCGAGGCCCCAAGCACGTCTTCGATCTCGGTTTTGGATCATTTCGACCTGCTCAGCCTGGAGGAAGTTGACCGATTGCTCTTGACTGTTCGTCCAACCACATGCAGACTTGATCTGACCTGAGGAGGGGTGAGGGTTTTCCCACCTGTCTCCTCCTCCTCCTCCTCCTCCTCCTCTTCCTTTCTCACAGCACCTCTTGACTTTGTGCCCCCATGCCAGAGATCCTTCCTCCTTGGCCTGCTGTCAGAGCCTCCTTTTATTTCCCTGTTCCTTCCGTGTGCCTCCCACGGCCCTCCTCCCATTGGCCCTCAGCGTGGGCCGAGCTCTCCCAGACAGGTGTAATGGTAGTGCTGTGTGGGGCACAGCTGCCCAATCCTGTGTCTTTGGTGTTACCATCCCAACTGCCCCCCTTCTGGGCCCCACTGGTTGCTCCAGCCTACGCTCAGGGTGCCAGTTGTCCCTGCAGCCCCTGGGCCACTATCTTCCCCCAACTTCCGGCCACTTGTCGAGACCTCTGGAGGCTCTGGCCTCCCTTTCTTGCCTCTCTGTCAGGTCTCTTTGTGACCATCCATAGCCCTCCGGGGCAGTGTGCGTCCTGTCCCCTTGCCTGCTGCATCAAGGTGCTCTGTTGGTCTGTTGTGGGGAGGGGGAGGGAAAGGGGTTTGTAAGCCGCTCTGAGACTCCTTTGTGTAGTGAAGGGCAGGGTATAGATCCAATCTCTTCTTCTTCCTCCTCTTCCTCTTCTTCTTCCTCTTCTTCTTCTTCCTCTTCTTCTTCTACACCAAGCCAGTTTGGTGTAGTGGTTAAGTGTGCGGACTCTAATCTGGGAGAACCGGGTTTGATTCCTCACTCCTCCACTTGCACCTGCTGATGTGACCTTGGGTCAGTCACAAGCTCTGGCACAGCTGTCCTTGAAAAAGAGCAGTTTGTGTCAGAGTTCTCTCAGCCCCACCCACCTCACAGGGTGTCTGTTGTGGGGAGGGGAAGGGAAAGGAGTTTGTAAACCGCTCTGAGACTCCAAGTGAAGGGCGGGGTATAAATCCAATCTCTTCTTCTCTTCTTCTTCTTCTTTTTCTTGTAGGAAACAGCTGTAATAGAAAGATAGTTATACCCATACTATAGAATATATACAGAGTGAAAAAAAAGATACACAATTTTTAATCACTCAGGTTAACTAAATATTGGTGAATATTTGTTATTACCTTCTCAGTTCACACAGGAAATTCGTCAGACTGAGATGAATCAGACCATATGCATGCTGGTTTTCCCCCTAGCTTTTATTTAGTTGTTTTTTCTTGCAGCTTGCTCACTTCAGTAATAAATATAGAAAGGTCTAGCATTTCTTTCGAAAGGTGAGGGATGCGTGAAACTTCCCTGAGAAACATCGACTTCCTCCCCCACCCCCTTCACCAGATGGGAGTATAGTTAGGCGGCGGAGGTCACTAATCCACTGTCAGAACGAGTTTTCTGGGAGATATAAACAAACTCCCACGTTTTGTTCATTTACTTTATATTTTGTAATGCACCTTGAGTTTCAGTGAATTGGGAGAACAAAGTTAATAAATACTGGTCCATGAATTTCTATCTAGTCGCAGGAGCTCAGGACACAGGGTTCTGTGTTCTCCATTTCAACTTCAAAGCCAGCCCTGCCAGGTAGGCAAGGCAGAGAGAGCAACTAGGCCAAGGTTACCCAAAATGCTTTGTGACACAGCGGGGCTTTGAACCCCGATTTAATAGAACTTAATCTCACACTGTAACCGCTGTACCACACTGACTCTTACTTGATTACGCTTGCCTTCCCACTGCTGAATTCCTCTTCGACTAGCAGCATTCCATAACTGGAGCATGCATAGTTTCCCACAGTTTCCAGATCCTTTGGTTTCTTTGCACCCCTCTCATCACCTATGCTGACAGATGCCTGGCTTAAAAACTGCAAAAGAGCAGCCAGTATGAATGCATGCATTGCAATTCTTTTTGTGTAGTGTTTTACCGGCAAAACACTGCACACAAAGAATTTCGATGCAATCACATCAAGGCCAACAGAGCTGCAGCGAGGTTTGCAGCATTATAGATGTGAGATGCTTTGAATACTGAAGGCAATCTAGACATGCTAGGTATTATTACTACTTGTTCAATAATTTAGGAGCTGGGGGGGATTCTCTTAATAAATGCCAATAACTACAGGAGGAAAATCCCCCGGTTTGCACACACACTCACTCTTCATGCCTGGGTCGCTCAGCTTCTAATGCTGATCTTTTCACAGGGCAGTCTACAGGCTTTCACTGAGTCAAATGCATTTACTCCCTCAGTTTTGGAGAGTCGTCCTTCATTTATTCTTTCCCTTTGGAAGTACTTTGGAGTGCAAATTGCTGCTATCAGAAGCCTTGAACTGAGAGGCTATTATTCTCCACACTCAGATTAAATTAATTTTGAACAGTTTAATGCAGCATGTCCAGGCTTCAAGTCCAAGTGGTGTCAAATCTATTTCTCTGCTTTTTTAAGCTGCACCTTCAAGGGCAGTTATGATTCGCCGCCAGTGTATTCTAATGTCTTCTGCCAAGCGCTATTATTTTTCTTTCGTGTGCAAGTCATCAGGCTACACACGTTAACTGTTCTCCTCCTGAAATTACAGGAAGAAAGACATCGTTTGAAGCTGCCTTGAGCCTCCCCACTGAAATATTTTCTGTGTTCCCTTCCGCTAGCCAAATGAAATCAGTGGGAAAATAAGCATTGTCATAGCAAAGACGTATATAAAAAGCTCATGGGGGGGGGGAGAAGAGGAATTCAAGCAACTGCTTTGGTTGTTGGCAGAAGGAATGGTTTTAGATTGAGGTCTGTGTAATAAAATAAAGAGGTTTTTAATGACTGGCGATGTCGTTCTATTGGTTTTGTTATGTTTGCTGAGTTGCAAAACAAAATCCCCAAAGCTCTCATAAATCTCCTGGCTCTTGCTCTTCGGGCTGAAGCAATCGCATGTTTCGTCTGTTCCCTCTAGCTAGAGTGTCATTCAGACACAATAATGAAGTTCCCTTTGTCCACAGCCCAACACATGTCCTCTGATGGACTTAAGTGTGCCTTATTTTTTTTTCCTGAGAACAGCACAACGGACAGCACGAGTGTACAACAACAACAAAAAAACCCACTACAATATCAAGGACAATCTAAAGGTAAAGGTTCCCTTGCTCGAAAGCCAGTCGAGTCCGACTCTAGGGTTGCGGTGCTCATCTCCGTTTCCAAGCCGAAGAGCCAGCGCTGTCCGAAGACGTTTCTGTGGTCATGTGGCCGGCATGACTAAACACCAAGGTGCACGGAACGCTGTTACCTTCCCACCGAAGGGGTCCCTATTTATCTACTTGCAATTTCTTGCTTTGGAACTGCTAGGATTGGGTTAAAAGATTAGGGTTGCCAGCTTTGGGCTGGGAAATTTCTGGACCTTTGGCCGTCAAGCCTGGAGAGGGAAGGGAGCAATATAATGCTACAGACCAGGCGTCCCCCAACATGGAGCCTGTGGGCCCATGCTGCACGCCAGCACCTTTCTTGGCACCAGACCTGTAGCCAGGATTTTTTAAATTGGGGGGGGGCATTTAAATTTCTTAGGGGGCCCACTGGCTAATCGAATTAAAGGAATACCCGGCTCCTTCCCTGCACCTGCCACTGCTTGGGGCCCCGGGCTGGATGGGAAGTCAGGGGGTCCTTGCCAGTGACTCAAGGGGCCTAGCCCCGAGATGCCCCCACTGTTGCTACAGACCTTCTTGGCACCCATTAAGTGGTTGTAGAAAGTGGGGGGCTGGGGGGGGGCTCATGCCCAGCGGCTTGCCAGTGACGCAGGGGGCCTAGCCCCGAGATGCCCCACTGTCGCTACAGACCGTCTTGGCACCCATTACGTGCTTGTAGAAAGCGGGGGGCTGGGGGGGGGCTCATGCCCAGCAGGGCTTCTGATTAGCTACTGAAGATCTGATCAACTATACAGATTAAAATAATATCATTTCACTGGCAGCCACCACCAGTGTTTGCTTTATTCTCTCTCACCCCCCCCATTCCCAGTGTATTTTGTAAATGACTCCTCTTCTCCCTTGCACAAGGGCTTTCTCTGTGTATGTGGCCCTGCCTCTTGTGGCAGTCATTTTGAGGTTGGCTCCACCTCCTGCGGCAGCCATTTTGAGGTTGGCTCCGTCTCCTGCGGCAGCCATTTTGTGATTGCACCCACCACCCTCTGTCAGAATTCCAAAGGTGTCCATAGGCTCATAAAAGGTTGGGGAGTAGAGTCCACCCTTGGAAGGTGCCATTTACCCCCCCCCGGGGGGAATTAATCCCTGTAATCTGGAGATCAGTTGGAATTCCATGAAAACTCTAGCACCCACCTGGAGCTTGGCAATCCTTGATAAGATCTATGTCCAGATTGTTGGGGGGTCCTTAGCACTCCTGAGGCTTTCAAATGAGTAGCAAATTGGCTGAACCTGGAAGCAATCTGTTTCTGCTGACCTGCAGGGCTATAGAGGGTTACAGACCTGCCGTAAAGAAACTACTGACAATGGTGTCAGATGCAGCGTGCTGTGTAAGGATGGGCGAAACTCCCCCAGCTCCATTTTGGCATCATTTCTGTGCTTGGCTGGATAGAGGTGTTCATTCCTTCTTCTGGCCTTCCACTATTCTATTTAGATTTTTTTTCACAGTTTCACTCAAATGCATATTTGAAAACTTGCTTAAATATGTATTTTAGTTTCATATTTAATATTACCTTCCAAATGCATTTGGGTGAACGAGCACCATAGTCATAAACTGTCCTGTGTAATGACGGAGACGGACCTGTGCGCATGCAGGCAAGGCAGCTGGAGGCACAAATCCCCAGCCACCAAAGTCCAAAGGGGAGAGATGTGGGGCTTGCTATTTTATTTTGGTTTTGACTAGAAATGTTTTTAACTACTATTGAAAGCCACTTTGAACTGCAACGGAAGTTGGGATATAAATATTTTAACTAATAAATGTCAGCTCCTCCAGTCTGCATTTAAAAAAGAAGAGGAAGAGGAAGAAGAAATTGGATTTATACCCTGCCCTTCACTCGGAGTCTCAGAGCGGCTTACCATTTCCCATTCCTCCCCCTCCCCATACCCTGTGAGGTAGGTGGGGCCGAGAGAGCTTAGTTTAGTTTTATTATTACAGTCTTGAGACCAGCATACAATATAAACATAATATGAAAAAGAGGGGAAAAACAGAGATAATATACAGAATAAAAATCTAAAGGGCTGAGAGAGCTCTTTCCAGTACTGTGCTTGAGAGAACAGCTCTGACAGAACTATGGCTTGTCTAAGGTCATCCAGCAGCTGCAAGTGGAGGAGTGGGGAATCAAACCTGGTTCTCCCAAATTAGAGTCCGTGCACTTAACCACTACACCAAACTGGATCTCATTGGGCTTTTGTTGAGTGAGTTGAACACTGTTTACATAAATAAGAAAGTATCCTTCTTTTGGTAGGCATCAATAAGGAGACCAAAAAGAGCCCTGTACGCGGGTCTATTTTGATGTTTCATGTCAATGGATGATCAAATTTGGTAGAGGAATGTGGCAGTAGATCATTTTTCAGCACCCTTCATGCCTTATTAGAGGTTTGTTCCAGTGGTTTACAAATGAATGGAAACCCAGTACAGTTCCCCATGTGCAAACAACAATACTAGAGACACTTCAATCCCAGGAATTAGTTGAGAAAGTGAAAATGCAAGTCAGGATAAAACGGGTTGGATCCAGACAGCTTTTCTGCTGGTAACAAAAGGAGAAGGGAATCCTCTTTGACTATCAAAAATGCTTTGCAGAGCAGTCCTGGGACCTGCATCGGCAAGAGGTATGCAGGACAGAGTGGAGCAGTGTAAGGTGAGAGTGAGTGGGAAAGCTGGTTGGATCCAACCCTATAAGGTTAACTTACAGCAATCTGCCAGTGTAGCCTTTTCCAGTTGCACAGAGGCTCTAGCGCACACAGAAATCTTCAGCCCAACCATTATGTGGGCTTCTTGGCCTGTGTAAATTCAGTCCCAAAAGTTCCAGAGAAAAGCAACGACACGCAGGGTAGACAATGGGCCTCGTGACAGTAAAGGCTGAGATGAAATTTCTTTTGATAAATCGGTCGCCCTCCCCGTCCCCTCCCTTCAAAATGCAGAAGGCAGCTGTTCGAGTATCACAAGTCACCTTTCTGATTGCCATTCTGGTATCATAATTTTTGCATCTTTAACTCAGTGTCTTTAAAAATTAACATCGTCCATGTTACAGTCCAATAAGTGCCTTTTAACATTGATATCCTGGGGGGGGGGGACTCTCTTCAGCATCAAGGCCTGATTTATCTACACAATCAAGGACATAAATTCAGTGCTGATGTGAGTTAAAAGCCAGTGACGGGAAGCTGCGTCCTCAGCTCTTTTGTCATCTTGGGATAATAGACCATAAACAAGTCTCAGTGTCAGCATCTGGGGTGTTCAGTCCATTTGCAGCGAAGACTGTCTGCGTGGGTTGAGGTTGCTGGTTTTACCCAACATTTTTTTCACGGTGATGGTGCCTCAGTTCCCAGCATAATTCCCAATGGGGACATTGTAGTTGACATGAGACCTGCAGAATTCAGATTAGGCACGAGTGAATGATACTTAATGTATTTCTCTCTATATGCATTTACGTTTTTGTTAACTATTTCGGTTCTGTTTTTCATTGATGGCATTGCATACAACTTGCGTGCCTGAGTTTCGATGTAAACACACATTGATTAACTGCGATAAATCAGCAATATGCATTATACATATTATACGGGGAGATAGATACATTTTATGGAGAATAATTCAGAGCTAAGAAGCAGAAAATGGCATGACAATTATTTAAGGGTTGGTTTGTGCAAGAGAAAAGAGGACTGGGGGAGGGTCAAAATAGCAGGGAAATTCTTCATTTCAAATCATCCCTGGTTTAGATGCACTAGATCAGCTTATCCGAGCCCTGTGAGAAGTCCCTAGAAGAATCACTAGATGATTAAAGCAAACATGGATTAAGGACAACATTTTTTTAAACACCATGTTCTTGGGAAATTGCTTTCAACTTTAAATCAAACCAGTTTGGTGTGAGAGCCAGTTTGGTGTAGTGGTTAAGTGCGCAGACTCTAATCTGGGAGAACCGGGTTTGATTCCCCACTCCTCCACTTGCCCCTGCTGGATGACCTTGGGCGAGCCGTAGTTCTGATAAGAGCTGTCCTTGAAAAGGAGCAGTTTCTGTCAAGAGCTCTCTCAGCCCCACCTGCCTCACAGGGTGTCTGTTGAGGGGAGGGGAAGCCGCTGGTCTGATCCACCAGCTCTGTTTATGTTCTAACTGTGTGAAGGACTACCTGAAATCCTACAGCCCAACATTCTGTCCTGTTTTGCTTGCTCTATGTTGACGTACCGCTCTACATTGTATGGTAAAATTCATATCCCAAGTTTTAACTGTTAACTGTTGTGAGACTTTCCTACTAACCAGGGTATTGGGGGTACCTTATATCAGGGCAAAATAAAGAAAAGATGGAAACAATAGACTTAACAACTATACAGAAGAGCCGAAAGGATGACAGGTTCCTCCAAAGAAGACTTGTTTGAAGAAGAACCCACAGTTTTAGACAGCGAAGTGAAAGCTGCGCTCAAAGAAATTGAGAGAAACAAATCACCAGAAATAGATGGGATCGCCACAGGGCAACAAGCCATAAACATCTTAACAAGAATATGCCAAGGGATATGGGAAACAAAACAAGGCCCACAGATTAGAAATGCTCAGTCTACCTTCCAGTTCCAAAAAAGGAGACATCAAAGACTGCAGCAACTATTGGACCATCAGGTTCATTTCTCACATAAAGTGATGCTCAAAATCTTACAACAAAAACTGTTGCCACATACGGAGCAAGAAACAAGAGATGTTCAAGAGGGATTCAGAAAAAAGGAAGAGGCAGTACAGATTGAATTGCAAATATATGTTGGTTACTGGATAATTTCAGAAAAAAATA
Source organism: Gekko japonicus (assembly GCF_001447785.1). Taxonomy (NCBI): domain Eukaryota; kingdom Metazoa; phylum Chordata; class Lepidosauria; order Squamata; family Gekkonidae; genus Gekko; species Gekko japonicus. The sequence goes on along the minus strand of NW_015171525.1, from coordinate 81,589 downwards.
AGCTTCTCTATCATAGATTACAGCAAAGCTTTTGATTGTGTTGAACATGAAAAGCTATGGATGGTTTTAAAACAAAATGGGCATGCCACAACATCTGATTGTTTTGATGTGCAGTCTATAACCTGGAGGAGAGGCTACTGTTAGGACAGAATACGGAGAAACAGAGTGGTTTCCAACTGGCAAAGGCGCCATACATGGATGTATTTTATCTTCCTTTCTGTTCAGTCTGTATGCAGAACATAGCATAAGGAAAGTGGATTATATTTAGATGAAGATGCAGTGGAAATTACTGGACAGAAAATTAAATTTGAGATATGTAGATGACACCACATTGCTGGCAGAAAACAGGGAAGACTTCCAATGTCTACTGATGAAGGTTAAAGCAGAAAGTACCAAAGCAGGGTTGCAGCTGGACATCAAGAAGACAAAATATAAAAAATATGACAAATATTTGATAGCGTACATAATAACTGCGGCTCATATCTTGGTGGCAAAAAACTGGAAGACGGATAAAATACCCACAAAAGGGGAACTAAAAACTAAACTTACTGAATTAGCACAAATGGATAATTTGCGTCTAGCGTTACAAAATAAAGACCAAACATGTTATGAAAAAAGGTGGTTTAGGGTATATGAATGGTTAGATCGTCAAATGGATTGATAAGGATATATACTGTTTGTGAGAGCATGTTAAGACAAAAATATGAACTTGTCAACTCTAAAGATTTGTATAATCAAATATGATGAAGTATGAAATGTTTTGTAAAACTTTACATAAATAAATTTCCAAGAAGAAGAAGAAGAAGAAGAAGAAGAAGAAGAAGAAGAAGAAGAAGAAGAATTCTGTTCAGTCTGTATGCAGAACATAGCATAAGGAAAGTGGATTATATTTAGATGAAGATGCAGTGGAAATTACTGGACAGAAAATTAAATTTGAGATATGCAGATGACACCACATTGCTGGCAGAAAACAGTGAAAACTTCCAATGTCTACTGATGAAGGTTAAAGCAGAAAGTACCAAAACAGGGTTGCAGCTGGACATCAAGAAGACAAAAGTAATGACTACTGAGGAATTACACAACTTCAAGAATGACAGTGTAGAAATTGAAGTTGTTCAAGATTTTCTATTCCTTGGCTCCATTATCAACTAAAATGGAGACTGCAGCCAAGAAATCGGGAGGAGATTGAGATTGAGAACTAGAACAGTTCCTTAAGAGTTAAGGGTGTGTCAATGGTGACCAAGATCAAGATAATTCATACTGTAGTACTCCCCATTGTTATGTATGAGTGTAAAAGTTAGATATTGAAGAAAGCTCTCAGGAGTCAGGAAGAAAGTTGATTCCTATGAAATGCTGTGTCGGAGGAGAGTTTTATGGATACTGTGAACCACCAAAAAGACAAAATAAATGGGTTCTAGATCAAATCAAAACTGGACTCTCCCTAGAAGCTCATATGACCAAACTGAGGCGATCATATTTTGGACACATTATGAGAAGACAAGAGTAACTGGGAAGACTATAATGCTAGGAAAAGTTGAAGGCAGCAGGAGAAGAGGAAGACCCAACATGAGATGGATTGACTCATTCAACAAAGCCACGGCCTTCAGTTTGAGAAAGGCTGTTATGAGAGGACATTTTGGAGGTCATTAATTCATCTGATCACCACAAGATGAAAGGAACCTGATGGCACTTAACACTCACATGCACAATATCAGCTCTCTTTGAGGAGTTAACTATTTGGGAGTAGACTTTATAGTCTTGAGGGACACGTGTGCAAGATATGTTCCATTTTAAGAATTTTCAAGTGATCAGAAACTAGAGTGTTGGATTATGCATGAACAGGATTTCAGATTCTTCTTCAATGTGGGAGTAGCCTCTCTTCATGCGTTTCTGGTAAACATGGGATATTGAACTGTAGTTGTACCATATTTCAGCTTTCTGGTTAATGTGGAATTACCATAAGCATTTACGAATATGTTCTATTTAGGGAGAAATGTAAAAACATCAGATTCTATCCTACATCTCTGTTCAGCAAAGGGAGGATTTTTGCTCTGGAAGAAGGAATTGAATCAAGACTCCTTTCTCCAGATTTAGACTCCCACTTAGTAGGAGGAAGTCTTATTTATTTATTCAACAAAATTTATATCCCACATCGCCATGCTTATAAGGGCCACCATGGTGGCTAATAAATGAAAACATGCATGATTTAAAAAATAGTCTAAAAACCATTAAAACCAACAGAAGACACATTATTAAAACAACTAAAACCAGAGCTAACATATATACAAAAATATAAAAACAATTAAAATATAGGGCAAGAATAAGCAAATTCCAGATGAAACAAAAAAAAAGTCTTCACCTGCTGGCAGAAGATAGCAACAGAAGGGGACAGATGAGTCTCTCCGGTCCGATCCACCATTTTCATGTTTTTCTAGTAACTGAGGTCTGCTGGATTATGTGGGTACCTGATTTCCATATCCTGAAGACGTACCATACGAATCTCAGTACAACTGTGTGTGAGTGAATGACTGAAGACAGATCCCTGCGTCTTTGAAATCTTCACACATGGACACACATTTATGCATGCCCAGACATATGCACAAAAGTATACATAATGGAGGGGGAGCATCTGCACAAAAGTGATTTGGTAGCTAAGGAGATTACCAAAAACAAAAAAAAGCAATAAGGGCTAAAATCAATATCGGCCGATTCCCTGCTAAAATAGTGATGTTTCTTAGGGACACACTCAGCATCTGGTTAAGCTATGTTTGCTGTGTGGTCTGTACAGCTCATAGTGGATACCACCAGAGTGAGGGCGCATCTGGTTCACTGAGAAAGCAATTCCTCTGGGCATTGGAGGAGTTTATATGATGAGCTTCTACAGACGGCTATTAAATCTCCAATGTCTCGAGATGGAATGGCGACTCGGAAGGAAGAGCAATGCGAGTTCGGCAATGAGATGTGCCCCAGCCTCCTCAGATAAATGTAGTCGAACTCACCCAAAGTGAAGCTAAAGCAATAATGTTTTGTCTTGGCTCAGGACAAAGACATTGTCCTAAGAACTCATACGTGTCTAACAGCACAATCTCTTTACTTCTATAAACAAATATTCCCTTCAGGAATACATGTAGGAGTAGCATTGTACAAAATCCCTTGAGGTTTTGCCTTGTTCACACAAGAGTCTCTGTTTTCAGACAGATGCTGCTCTGTGCTGCAGTGGTTTCGGTGCCGTCCCTTAAATTGTTCTGGTCTGGAATGGACCTCTCTGTGGTTTTTCACCTCCCCCAAATATCGGGCATACCAGAGCCCAGGTTTTGGGCGGACCATGATGCAGGGAGAGTGGGATTTCAGTCTTCCTTCTTGCACCGTTTTCAACACTGGAAATAGCCCTGCTGTGTTGCTTTGTGACATGGACACAAAAAACTGTATTGTGGATTAGTAGGGTTGCCAACTCTATGTTGGGAAATACCTGGAGATTTTGGGAGTGGAGCCTGGGAAGGGCGGGGCTTGTGGAGGGGGGTGACCTCAGCAGGATGTAATGCCACAGAGTACACCCTCCAGTGAGAGCCAGTTTGGTGTAGTGGTTAAGTGCGCGGACTCTAATCTGGGAGAACCGGGTTTGATTCCCCACTCCTCCACTTGCACCTGGCTGGATGACCTTGGGCAAGCCGTAGTTATGATAAGAGCTGTCCTTGTAAAAGAGCAGTCTCTGTCAGAGCTCTTGCAGCCCCACCTACCTCACAGGGTGTCTGTTGTGGGGAGGGGAAGGGAAAGGAGTTTGTAAGCCGCTCTGAGACTCCTTCGGGT
>NW_015171525.1:69811-77365 GCF_001447785.1 Gekko japonicus | reverse complement strand
CTCAGTGGTCTTCCTGAGTCACGCGGTGGTATAGGCCAGATGTTGAGGCTGAGGGCTGGGCTTGTTGGTGGTAGTGGGGAGGGCGGCTCCTTATTTGAAAGCCTGGTGGAAGAGATCAGTTGTGATAGCGTGATATCTCCAGGTGCCACCTGAAGGTTGGCAACCTTATGGGTTTGGGAGTTTTCTGTAGGAATCAATGCACACGGTTTGTAATTTGTTGGAGATACAAGAGCTTGCTTCAGTTACTACTCAGGACTCACAGTGTTCCCTCTAAGCTGAGTCAGTGTGAGCTAGCTCACAGTTTTTTAGCCTCCGGCTCACACATTTTTGCCTTCGCTCAGGAAGGAGGGCTCCAGAGCAAACAAATTTATGCAGCAGCCAAGTCGCTCGCTCACAACTTTAGTGCCAGCAGCTCACAAAGTAGAATTTTTGCTCACAGGATTCCACAGCTTAGAGGGAACATTGGGTTGTATTTATTATTTAGGGTTGTTGTTGTTGTTTTTTAAGGCACATACTGCAACTAGTGACCTATGTGTGCATGCTCTGGGAGCTGGTGCCTCTGTACTCACTGACCTTCAGACAATGTAACAGTGCCACCCTAAATAGATTTAAACCCTTAGGAGATTATTGAATTTAGCGGACTTAGAAGGGTGTGATCACCAAGGAAGTCCACGGTTGCTATTCAGAGTCAAGCAATGGAAAAGCACCTCTGTTCCTGTCTTGTCTTGAAAGTCCAACTGGGTTTCCACAAGTTGGCTGCGACCTGATGGCACTTTCAGTCACCAACTCAGTTTAAGTATATGACTTGCCTGACTGACATGCTTATCCAGTGGTCATTCCGTAGAAAAAGAGGTGCAGGAGCTCATTAGCGTAACTTATTAGCATAACTTATTTGCACATCACCGGAAGTGTGTCAGAAGGCAACACTCACCGCTCAGGCTCCACTGGACTGTTTTGGATTGCTAGCTATTGGGGGGGGGGAACGTGCAGATCTATCCTCACAGAGGAGGGAGAGCTTGTACCTGAAGGTGGGCCAGGTGGGGGGCTCTGCAATTTACCTGGCTGATTCTTGCTCCTTTTGGCCCAACTGAGGGCTGCTGGGAGCAGGGGGCGGGGCTTATCGCATGTGCCCGCCCCCTGGACTCCTTACAGCCGGAGCTCCGCTCCTGTGCACTCCTGCAGGAAATGACCCCTGTGCTTATCTCTGTTCCTTTTCTGCTTCATACTACAACCAGTCAAGACTGTTGAAAAAAGCGTCATAGGTACCAGGCAACGTAATTCCTTGTCTTAAGTAGGAATCTAGTCCAGGTTGGGGGGTTTTCATACCCCAAGTGATTCTATTGCCAAACCATTTTTACCCTAATAACAAAAGAGAAAATGGGGAACAGAACGTGAGTGTTAAGGAGCGGGCCTGCACACATTATGTGCTATCTTTCACTGTGGACTTTTTATCCAGTCCAGGATGAAACAATTTCTACAGTGTAAGTGGGATTCACTTTCTCATATTTTTTTGAAGATCTCGGCTGCCCCCTGATACCCCTTATTGCTTTCTTTTCTTATATCAGGTAGAGAGTTATTGTCTGAGATGCATCTATTTTTTATAAACTGGAGTCTAGCTACAGTCAGTCAAGGAACTTATTGTTTTGTTTTTAACTTTTCAAGAGACTTTTCTTTAAAGTAGCAATGTGCAATCCCTCTTTGGTTTGAATCACAGTTTGATCGCCAATCGCGAGCGGCACTCACAAACGATCGAAAAAATGTTGGCTTTTTATTGGGCACTTGAAATGCTTCTGAATTCCATTGAAACGTTTTTGCTCATGTAGATTCCTTAACTGCTTTCCCCATTGCTCTGAAAGAAAGGAAATTGCTTACAAATAAGTGCTTTCCTTGGTTGTCTTTATTCTGGTCTACATGGTAAGAACTGTGTGGCTGGCAGCCCCATAACTAGACAATTTTCATGGGGGGGAGTTGCAAAGAGGGGGCACGATGACTAATTTAATAAATTAATTGAATTCTTAATTTACCGAATTAAAGCCGCCTTTCCCTCCCACCGCCTCCCAGCCTGGTGCCAGAACCCCACTTCTTCCCAGACCTCCACGAACAGGAGCGGTGCCAGAGCCCAACCCCAGGCTGGTTTTGCAACAATGCCTTCCCTGGCCTTGCTCAGCCTGCCGCTCCACCCTGGAGCCCCTCTCAGAGCAGGCAGGTTTCTGCCGGAGGAATCCCCCAGCCCCACTGATGCCCACCCTGCTGGGAAGATTCCCAAAGCAGCAGCACCAGTGCCTGGCCGCCAGCTCAGGCAGGACTCCTGGGAGACCAAGCCAGCTGTGCTGCCCAGTCCCAGCTACCCCGTTGCACCTCCCGAACAACATGCAAAGTCAGGCCTTGGAGAGTGCCGCTCAGCTCCGCAGCCCTGCACCGTTGTGCAGAAGCCTCCCGGCAGGACATGCCAAAGGCTGGTGCATTGCACAGAGAGACTGCCAACAAGCCAGCCTCCCTCCCCTCCCTCTCTCCCTCCAGCAAACAGGGGCCCTGCTGGCGACTGTTGCTGCCCACCCGGCTCTCTCACAAGGCCTTTATTCCCGTGACCAGGGGTCATTTCCTGCGGGAATGCACAGGAGTGGAGCTCTGGCAGTAAGGAGCCCAGGGGGCGGGCACATGCAACAAGCCCCACTCCCTGCTCCCAGCAGCCCTCAGTTGGGCCATGAGGAGCAAGAGGACGCCAGGTAAGTTGCAGAGCCCACCCCACCCGCCTTCAGGTACAAGCTCTTCCTCCTCTGTGAGGATAGATCTGCACGTTCCCACTGCCTCTCTCCTGGGGGCAGACTTTAAGATTTGGGGGGCATTGCCCCCATGGGCCCCGCGCTAGCTACAGCCCAGGTGGCTGGTCTCTCTTATCTCTCAGTCGTGTTCATTTGTTCCTGTTTGGTTCCCTGAGCCAAAACTGTGTTTGTTTGTTCTAAGTGACATCCAAACTGTTTTAAGCCTGCACGTCCCCACACTGCCATCTGGGAACCATTGTTTGACCTAGTAAATCCTGAGCATGTACCAACATGGTGAGGCTGAGGCTCAGCGCGTGAGCATTTGCTTTGTATGCAGAAAGTCCCAGGTTCAATGCCTATTGTCCCCAGTTAAAAAAGACTAGATACCAGGTGGTGTGAAAGACCCCTGCCTTAGAAGAGGCAGCCAGGTAAGTTGCAGAGCACCCCCCCCCGCCTTCAGGTACAAGCTCTCCCTCCTCTGTGTGGGCAGATCTGCGCATCCCCACCCCCCAATAGCTATCAATCCAAAACAGTCCAGTGGAGCCTGATCGATGGGTGTTGCCTTCTGACACACTTCCGGTGATGTCACGGGGGTGTGGCATATGCAAATAAGTTATGCTAATGAGCTCCTGCACCTCTTTTTCTACGAAATTACCCCTGCCCGTGACCCTGTGGATGCAGCACCACAGCAGGGAAAGGTCGGCTCCGAAAGCCACCGCCAACCCTGTGCCCCAGCTGTGCCTGCTCAGCCCACTGCCTCTCTCCTGGGGCAGGCTTTAAGTTTGGGGGGGCATTGCCCCCTTGGGCCCCGCGCTAGCTTGGATGGTCTCTCTTATCTCTCAGCCGTGTTCATTTGTTCCTGTTTGGTTCCCTGAGCCAACTGTGTTTGTTTCTTCTAAGTGACATCCAAACTGTTTTAAGCCTGCATGTCCCCATACTGACATCTGGGAACCATTGTTTGACCTAGTAAATCCTGAGCATGTACCAACATGGTGAGGCTGAGGCTCAGCGCGTGAGCATTTGCTTTGTATGCAGAAAGTCCCAGGTTCAATGCCCATTGTCCCCAGTTAAAAAAAACTAGATACCAGGTGGTGTGAAAGACCCCTGCCTTAGATCCCGGAGAACCACTGCCAGCCAGAGTAGACTGGACTAACCTCAATAGACTGAGAGACTCAATAGAATGCAGCATCGCATCTTCATGGTCAATTCCACCAATGGCACAAATGCAAAATCAGGGCCTGCATTCCAAATGCAACTCATTTCCGAGTGTTACCTGGCTCTCTCCTGGCTGCCAGTGGTGCTGGAGGCAACATGTTTAGCATATATCTGACAGACATTTATAAATATTAAAATATTAAAAATGAAAGGTAAGGTAAGGTACACCGTGAACTGGTGCAAGGGTATTGCATTTTATGTTGGAGAGAGGGAAAGCAGCGAGGAGTTATTTTTGCAAGTGGGTCTAGAAGGTGGGGAGACCCCACTGCTGGAAGGGAGAGCCACTGGTCTGCTGTAAGGCTGAATGCTGGCATCTGGGCGAGCGTCTCCGCACATATCTTCACAAGACCCTTCCTTTTAAATTGAGCCTGACAGCGATGTGATTGTCCGGGTGTTCGAGTGAACAAGCAGCAGGCAGAGTAGAGCCAGATCAGTTTTTGAACGTGTCATTTGCAAAAATCAAAAGACCAGTCATTTGAAATTACCAGTTAGTTTGGCAGCACTGCAAAGCATTTGAAGTAAAGATAGCATCTTTTCAAGGGTGAATGATATGCCATGTACTTATGGCTAAGTCTCTGTTGACCAGGCCTAATATAATCTTACAAGCAGGCACAGATCACTAAAGTTTATGGGGTCTGTTCCTGGGGGGGGGCGGCAGGGACAGTTTCTGGGGGGAAAGAAGAAGAACAAGAACAGATTGGATTTATACCCTGCCCTTCACTACCCGAAGGAGTCCCAGAGCGGCTTACAAACTCCTTTCCCTTCCCCTCCCCACAACAGACACCCTGTGAGGTAGGTGGGGCTGAGAGAGTTCCTTCGAGAACTGCTCATGAGAGAACAGCTCTGAAAGAACGTGTAACTGATCCAAGGTCACTCCAGCAGCTGCATGTGGAGGAGTGGGGAATCAAACCTGGTTCTCCCAGATTAGAGTCCGCGCTCCTAACCAAACTGGCTCTGGGAGGGAGTTTGGAGTAGAAAAGCTGTGGGGCAAAGGGGGCCTTTCTCCAAACAGCCTTTCCAAGGCTGTTTTTTCTCCTACAGTAAGAAACATTAGAGGAGGTGTTTTTTTACATACGTGCAGTATGGATTTCTGCCCCAGAGCACGGCCATGAGCCGTCTTCCACAACCAAGGAGTAAATTTTCAAAGAGAGAAGGGACTGAAAGGAAAAGGAGCCGAGGCAGCTGCACTCAGATTTGATGGGAGCAATGAAAAGCTGTTTTCGAAGATGGGGAGGGGGGGGAAAGAAACCCAGAAGAACTGGAATTACTGCCAATCACGCCGGGAGATAAAAGGAAATGCGAGCTACCTTGCTGATGCTGTAGTGAGGCATAATGAATAATGCAGAAATAGACATCTCCGCTTATTTATTCTCCTTATTATATTTGCTAGAGTGAGTAAATAGACACAGGACAGCCAAAATGGGGTAAATTTATTTTATTTGTGTAGAAGCTTGAAATAACCACATCATTCATATAATCAGCCCAGAGATTACGGATAGAAGCATAATGATAAAATCTTTGATGTCTTTTACTTGTGGCTCCGTGGCAAGGCACCATTGGGCTCTGTGCCACTCCCTGATGTCTAGGGGTGCCAGGTCCTTCCTGGCAACTGGCGGGGGATGGGGGGGACTTACCGGTAGAAGGCCTAGGCATGTTGCCAGCATTGCACAGGAAGTGATCACACCAGCAACTTCTTGGCAACACTCTGGTATTTGGGCAAGAACTCTATGGTAAAGTTGGCTTTTACCATAGAGCTTTTGCTCAGATACCAGAGCGTCACCTGGAAGTTGCTGGTGTGATGACAGCACTTCCTGTGAGATGCTGGCAATGTGTCCTAGGCCTTCTTCATTCTGCTGGTAGGTCCCTCTGCCAGCTGTGTTAGCCGAATTGCTTTATTTGCAGCAATTGGCAATTTATGAATGGGTTCTTGCCAATTTATACCAAGGTCCTGATCCCATCAAGGGTTACCAGTAAAGGATTCGAGGCTGTTGTGGTTAAAATAGATGTCTTTTACTTAAAATATATATCTCATACAAACAATACTGATGCACTCACACATTCAATCAAGTTTCTAATAATTACAGTAGGAAATAAGCACAGTTGCATTAGCAGGTGGGGGTGATGGTGGGCGATACTTCTCTGTCTTGTAGCTTGGTGGTTCCAATGAAGAATAGATGGGAAGAAATAGAAACAAAGGGAATTCACACACGACCAGAACCAGCCAGAACGTGTGGGTAGTAGAGGCAAGGGTTGGGGATAGCAAGTGAGACTTAAGAGGGGTAAAAGTAGACAGGGGTTGTCTTGGGGGGGAATGCTAGTTGATCAAGTAGGAGGGGCCAGGTGACTGGTTCTCTCCTTTTATAGGGGGTCCAAGAGATGGGTGGTAACTCTGCCAACCTCTTGACCCACCTACCTGTTAGTCCATCCCAAAAACAATCCTATTGGTTGCATGTGGGAAGGGGAGGTTACCTAAGAGGGGTGGCCAATATTGTAACCTAAAACCTTACTCAGAGTATGGCATCTGGTCAGGTGTGAAATTCAGGCGTCAGGATGCTTCATTGTAGTGCTGATGAAGCTGGCCAGTTCCATTGATAACCAAATGTCCATATGGCAGGAAATTCCAGCTCAGGAACAAAGCAGGTGATGGGAAGTACGTGACTCCAAGCAGCTCTGTCATGGGGGCTGTTTCTTCCTAGAGTTGTTGTTTCATTGCTCACAATAATGGAGGTTTCTGCTTCTTCACCAGGCTGGGTAACTGTGTAGCTGAAACCTTATTTACATGGAAGGTATGTGCAGGCATCCTCTATGTGTGGCATCACAACAGGTGACCTAAAGTGTACAGCTTTCTGAGCCTGTGTGTGTGTGCACAGTCCATTGTGTGTAGCAATAAATAGTTCATAGAGCAAATATCAGGCTTGTTTTCTTGGGAACGTGGGGGAATGCAGTTCCCCCGGGTGAGGTACAGGGGGGCGGGGCACATGACGAAGCCCCGCCCCCTGCTTCCGGCCACCCCGCTTCCAGCCCTCATTCAGCCAGGAGGCGGCAGGAGAAGAGGGAGGGTAAGTTGCTTCCTCCCTGCCTCTCCCCATCCCTGCCTGCCTGGGGCCAGGGAGGGCCTTCGCGGGGCTTCCTTGCACTCCCGCCGGCCTCGCAGGTCCACCGCTGGGCCCCTCATGGGGCTCGGCAGTGGGGCTGCAAGGCTGCCGCTGGCGGCCGGGACCGTTGAGGGCGGGGTGTGTGGCCTTATGACACAGTGATGTCAGGAGGTGTGGCCTTATGACACACTTCCGGTGATGTCAGGGGGTGTGGCATATGCTAATGAGTGATGCTAATGAGTTCCCCTAGCTCTTTTTCTACGAAATGACCCCTGGCTATGGCCACGACTTGGCAGTGAGGGACCCCACCTCCACTGGGGGGGTCTGGAAACCCTACTGATGTCTATCAAGGTTGTGGATCGACAGCTATTGGGTATCGACCATTTCACATGTTACACGAACCTGCATTTGCAACTAAGTGCTCACACAACAAGGAGCTTCAGCCAGTCTTTGCCCCCTGCCACACGGCAGGGAAAACTCCG
>NW_015171525.1:51450-69661 GCF_001447785.1 Gekko japonicus | reverse complement strand
CAGCACGATTCCCAGATGTTGCTGTGGGATCGCGCCCATTTGCTGCGGCCCCGATCCGTCCCTCTCCCAGCCCCAAACACCTCGTGTGGACAGGGCCTTTGCATTATTAATAATAAGCTCCTTCAACTGGAGGTCTCAAGTCATACAATAAAATTGCAGTTCAAATATCAATAACCATTACAGAATAACTGGTAAACTGGTATGCAGCTATTAAAATAGAGAGATTGTCACGTTAATACATAGCGCAAGAGTGTCTCGAAGTTATTATAATGAACAGGAATTTGGCCACAGACTGTGTAAAAGCAGGACTTAACATCAGCCAGCAAAAAGGAAACTACGACTGCGGTCACACGCGTGAAAAAAACAGGGGGGGGGAGAGCGATGCTATTCCCTCCAGAGGAATTTACCCGCAGTTGCATGATCGCACAGTCCTTTGCAAACATACCTGTGTTTCTTTACTTCATTAAAGAATATCTGCCTTGTCCTTCCAACTGTTCAGCGTAGATTACAATAAATTCAAGTGTGTGTTTCATCTACAGTTTATATATATATTTTTGGTGTGTGGAATCTTCTTAGTATGCACACGTGAAAAGGTCACCATAAGGATAAGAAGCATTTCTCTGGCAACTTTCCCACCTCTCGGTCTTTACACCTCGTATGGAATGAGTCAAAATCATTGTGTCGTGAATTTTCCTGCCCAGAATCTGTATCGATGGCATTTGGAGTGAAGTCATGATACAGTGAATCCAACTGATGTGGTGAGGCTGCAGGTGGAAAGGCCCAGTCTCTCGAGTGGATGGCCTGTGTTGGGCCAGCTGTGACTCATTTCTTCCTTACCAAAAGGGAGAATCGGGATTCCCCATGTGCATCGCTGGTTCTGACTATGGTATAGTTCCAGATAAGAAGGAAATCATCCAATGTGCCTTGGGTCCCTTGTGGGAGAGTGAAGGACTTAACATGCTCCTGCTAAATGGCTGCGGTGTTCAAAATTCAAGTTGATTCAATCAATTGATGGAATGCTTAAACAGACGGGGGAAATCCCTTTGCACAGAAAACTAGGTGTCAGGAAGAAGTTTCTCAGATTTCTTGTGCAGGGAATAGTTCTGTAGGGATGACTCTTTGACAACGTGTTCTTTTCTTCAGGAGCAGCCTCACCAGTAGCATAAGTTAGAAAACAGAATACTTAATAAAGGAACAACAAAATGAAAGAGAAATGTTAATAGAAGGGTGTGATACTCTGAAGGACCCTGCAAAATGAGTCAGTGGCCCCGGTCACATGGGCCGGATATCGCGGGGAGGGAGGCGTGGCTGTTTGCTTCGGAGCAAACTACCGTGCGGCCGCCGGATCATACGTCCCGCCGACGTCCCGTGGTTCGGGGGGAGGTGCCGATCATATGACAATCCTGTGGCGCGGCAAACAAGTGGCGCGGCGCGATCACAGCAGCAATGGCTAGGCACCGCTGCCGTGGCAAACGTGGTTGTGTGTGTTTTTTTAAACCAAAGTGTGCTCATGCACTGTTGGGTTCTTGTGCGCATCCCGTGGAGACTTGGGGGGAAAAACCTTTTCGCCACAGGACATGGGCGGGCGCCGGATGCCACGACCTACCACCGGAAACGTTCAGCCCCCGCCGAAATTTTCAGGAAGGTGCTCAGCCTCCCCCGGGAGCCACCCTTGCTCCTAGCAAAGCAATGCCTCTGGCCCAGCCCCAGCCCCCCCCGGGAAATTGGAAAGTCTACACCGTTGGGCAGCATAACCTCAGTCGTTGCCTAGGTGGGTGGTGAACACTATCAAAAGAGCTTATAGTGCAACTGGATTGCCATGTCCTATCGATATCAAAGCACATTCCACCAGAGCACAAGCTTCATCAGCAGCAAAGTAGCTACCTGGTCCAGGCTGTCCACCGTTGTTCGGCACTACTCTGTGGATGTGGATGCTTGTCACAAATGGCTCTTTGACAGCAACCTTTTCTCCCTGTCCAGTCTTCTCGCACCTTTATCCATAGCTCCTCCGCCCAAAGTGCTGGCTCTTCCCATTGGTCAGCTGATGCCACCATTCCTTCCTCCTAGGGTTGCCAACCTGCAAGTGGTGGCAAAGTGGTTCTTCAGTCTAACTTCCGCTAATCATCTCACACCCACCTTCTTGGTCAGCGAGCTTGACTGCACAGAAGCCATGATGATGAAAACGGGGTTGCACTTATTTGTATCTTACCTGTAACCATTGTCCATACCTCTGAGGATGCCAGTCACAGCACTCGGGTGAAGTCCCTCCCCTCCTGACACCTCACCATCCCCCATCTCCACACTCAAGATCTCCATTAATTTCCCACCCTGATCTGGCAATCCTAGCTCCTCCCCTCCAATCCCTGCATGAACTTCTTTTCCACATTACCACAACAGGCCTTTGCTTCTTGCCTTTGTAGCAGGGGTTATTTCCTGCGGGAGTGCACAGGAGCGGAGCTCCGGCAGTAAGGAGCCCAGGGGGTGGGTACATGCAACAAGCCCCGCCCCCTGCTTCCAGCAGCCCTCAGTTGGGCCACAAGGAGCAAGAAGCACAAGAAGCAGCCAGGTAAGTTGCAGAGCCCCCCCCTGCCCCGCCTTCAGGTACAAGCTCTCCCTCCTCTGTGAGGGCAGATCTGCATGTCCCCCCCCCAAAATAGCTAACAATCCAAAACAGTCCAGTGGCAAATTTAAGACCAAGTTTTATTCAGGTACAAGCTCTCCCTCCTCCATGAGGGCAGATCTGCACGTTCCCCCCCCCCCAGTAGCTGGCAATCCAAAACAGTCCAGTGGAGCCTGAGCGGTGGGTGTTGCCTTCTGACACACTTCCGGTGATGTCAGGGAGCATGGCATATGCAAATAAATTATGCTAATGAGTTATGCTAATGAGCTCCTGCATCTCTTTTTCTTCAAAATGACCCCTGCGTTGTAGCATTGCGGGGCCCCCACCCCATATTTCTGGTATATCATCCCCTGCCATGTTTCCTGCCATATGGCTGCTTTGTTCATTTCCTTTTGATTTAGTCTGTTGTCATTGTCTTCAGCTTTGGTTTGCCTCCTTTTTATTACTGTGACTGAGGACTCTTCTGCTTTGTTTGGTGGAGTGGTTAAGAGTGCAGACTCTAATCTGGGAGAACTGGGTTTGATTCCCCGCTTCTCCATATGCAGCTGCTGGTGGGACCTTGGGTCAGCCATAAGTTCATTCAGAGCTGTCTCTCTCAGCCCCACCTACCACATAGGGTGTCTGTTGTGGAAAGGGGAAGGGATAGGAGATTGTTCGTAAGCCGCTCTGAGACTCCTCCGGGCAGTGAAGGGCAGGGTATAAATCCAATCTCTTCTTCTTCTCCTCCAATCTCTTCTTCTTCTTCTTTTACATCATTGGACACCATTTTGATGGGCATGCTGCATCCCTGCCTTTCATCTGCCCACTGATGCATAGATAATTATGGGAAATGCATTGATTTGAGTGTGACAGGTTTGAGTATGGAAACAGATTTGTATGAATATGAAGATTCACAGGGTGCAGCTAATGGCCATATATGTTGCTGGCCAAGACAATAGCATAGCAGACACTCTAAGCAAGCATACAGACCTAAGTCAGGGACGGTCCATAGCTGACCATTATCTTCAACTAGTTTTCAAAGAGTGGGGCTACCCAGAGGTCAATCTTTTTGCCTTAAGGGTCAGCAGAAAGTGTCGCTTATTTTGTTTCAGGGCAGCAGTAGACAGGCATTCACTCAGGGATGCATTCCAACTGCATTGGCATGGCTGCCTATTCTAGGCGTTTCTATCCTTTGGGGTTTTGCACAGGGTACTGGACAAAATAATAACCGACTAAACCTCTTGTGTCCTTCTCACCCCATTTTGGCCATGGAGAGTGTTGTTCCTGACTCTGTGGAGACTCCACAAGGGCATACACAGGTTCTTACCTCCAGCCCATTATCTCCTTCACATAGGTCCTGTATTGCACCCAGAAATCCAGTCCCTGCATCTGTCAGCTTGGCTGATTTTGCACTAGGGGTTTGTTCCCAGAGGGCGACAGATGTTATAGTTGCCTGTAGGAGACCTTCTACATATAAATCCTACGTTGCTAAATGGAGAAAAATCTCAGAATGGGCAATACAACAGGGACTTGACCCTGTTAATTATGCATTGCCAAAAAATTTTGATGACTTATTACTGATAAAGGATGGAGGTCTAGTTTTGTCCTCGGTTAAAGTTCACCTAGCTGCAATTTTGGCTTTTTATAATGCCATCGGCACGTCTTCAGTGGTTTCCGCTCTGGAATCCCAGAAATTATTTCAAGGTTTATATAAGTTGTTCCCTGGAAGGCCAGATAATGAAACTGAAGCTCAAATACTTTGGCCACCCAATGAGAAGGGAGCACTCACTGGCGAAGACCCTGATGCTGGGAAAGATTGATGGTCAAAGAAGACGGGGACAGCAAAGGAGGAGATGGTTGGACAGTGTCATCGATGCAACGAACATGAAATTGAGCAAACTTCAGAGGATGGCGCAAGACAGGAGAGCCTGGCGGGATCTGGTCCATGGGGTCGCGAAGAGTCGGACTCGACTGTGCGACTGAACAACAACAACAACAACAAAAACCCTCCTTCTGTCCACTCTCTCCCACAATGGAGTTTATCTTTTGTCTTATCCAAATTAATGCATAAACCTTTTGAGCCCATGGCCACGTCTGCGTTGTCATTTCTTTCCTGTAAGACCACCTTCCTAATGGCAATCACCTCCGCACATAGGGGGGGAGAGTTGAGCGCTTTAAAATGTGACCCACCCTTTACCAAATCTCATGCAGACAAGGTGGTCCTGAGGCATAGCCTGGACTTCTCGCCCAAAGTGGCTTCTAGGTGTCATATCAACCCAGATATGGTTCTGCCAGTTTTCTTTCCTTCCCCTACATCCACTGCTGAACAAACTCGGCACACACAAGATGTCAGACGAGCATTCCTCTTTTGTTTAAACAGTTTAGAAATGACACTTTTTTATTTGCTCCAAAGGGGTTAGTAAGGGGAAGGCAGCATAACCTCAGTCGTTGCCTAGGTGGGTGGTGAACACTATCAAAAGAGGTTATAGTGCAGCTGGATTGCCATGTCCTATCGATATCAGAGCACATTCCACCAGAGGACAAGCTTCAGCAGCAGCAAAGTAGCTACCTGGTCCAGGTTGTCCACCATCGTTCGGCACTACTCTGTGGATGTGGATGCCCTTGGGAAAGCGGTTCTTCAGTCTATCTTCCACTAATCAGCTCACACGCACCTCCTTGGTCAGCGAGCTTGCTAGTCTCCCATGTGGGACTCCACAGAAGCCATGATGATGAAAACGGGGTTGCACTTACCTGTAACTTACCTGTAACCGTTGTTCATACCTCTGAGGATGCCAGTCACAGCTGCTGGCGAAACGTCAGGTCCTACAATGCCAGGACCACAGCCTTACAGCCCAGAAAATCTACAACTAATCTAGAAAGATCATTGCAGAGCTTGTTAGCTCCTCTGCGGCTGGCCTGCGACTGTGCAGTCCCCATTTGTGCCTGCACAGAAGACCACTCAATGGACAATGGCTACAGGTGAGCGCAACCCTGTTTTTTTCAAGTTATGAACCCAGAAACGCTTCCCTCCGAGTTCCATGTGAGAATGTATAAACGGCATACGATGGCATCCTCCTCATTACTAATGCTTAATGGACAAGTCTCATTGAACTCAGTGGGACTTATTTCTGAGCTGACATATTTGTGACCTTTCTGTAAACTGTGCACGTCTGCCCCCAGACTTGTTGCTATTTGGGGAAATGGAGCATTCGTACTAATAATTTCATCATCTCTGTTTTTTTCTACATAATTACAAAACAAAACAAAACACTGCAGGTGAAAAAGAACTCCAACTCTAAGGAAATCGGTCCTTAATCTCCTTGGGTGGGGAATCCAGACATTGTACTGTAGACACCATTAGGTAGATGGGGAAGATTATTAAGATTGAAGTTTACCGTATGTGAAAACTTCTTTAAAAAGTATGAGTTTGTGCATATTTCTATCTCCTGCTGTGTCAGTGGTAAATAAAAAGTAATACTGAAAACCAGAAGTTATTTGACAACACCATACCATCATACAATAGACATCCACCACTTTCCCCTCTGATATGCTTTGTAAATTATACGAAACATGCTCTCAAATATGCAAGGGAAACTGAACTCAGTAACACTGTAAGCTAGTGTGAAGTGTCTGGAATACTGCAGTGAAAGAATCAAGAGAATATCTGGTTGGGTACACGAGAAACTGCAAGTTAAAACACTTGTGACAGTAGCTGGAAACTGCAGAGCTCAGGGAATGTTATGCCTACAGTTCATGACGTCATGACGTAAGTGGTCAGGCCTTCCATCTTTAGAGGGTGGTGGCTTTGCCCGATTTCCTCCGCAGTTTCATGATCCTCAAAAACCAGGATCACGAAACTACGGAGAAAATCGGGCAAAGCCCGGAGTCAAAATGCAGCCCCGGAGCTTTGGGTGTGAAATTGACATGTTTGTGTCGGGGTAAACGGCGCTGTGCTGCGAGGCAGCTCTAGTGAGAAATTGCCCTCTAAGTCTGCCCCTGGACTTGTTACCATTTGGGAAAACGGAGCATTCGTGCTAATAATTTCATCATCTCTGTTTTTTTCTACATAATTACAAAAAACAACAACACTGCAAGTGAAAAAGAACTCCAACTCTAAGGAAATCGGTCCTTAATCTCCTTGGGTGGGGAATCCAGACATTGTACTGTAGACACCATTAGGTAGATGGGGAAGCTCTCTGTGCATGGGAGGGATGCCAAAGGGGCAAGGAAGTAGTGAAAGGGAACTCCGGGGGACAGGGCAGCCCATGCAGAAAACAAGGTTAAGAGATTGCATTGTAGTCTTAAATCAGGCCTGCAATGTGATAGGCAATGACCAACCAATTTATTTATGTATTTTGATTTTGATTTTCTCCCCACTGGGAGAATAATATATAATTTAGACAAAAAATATGCAACAAAATTCCAAATGCTGTGCTGGTTCTGAAACTGCAGGGTCGACTCTTTCAAGGCCATGCCTCTGATTTATCCTCTGGGCTAACATACCTGCAACGGAGGAGGAACAGAAGCTGAGCCCAGGTCCCATTCAGCCAGCACAAAGATATTCTCGATTTTCATTCCCTTCATGTGTCATCCGTTTCCTCCTTTCCATCCCCCTTAGGTGTGATGTGGTATTCTGTTTGCGTGACCATCCATGAGAGAGCCTGAGATGTTGGCATTGAGCTGTCCACAGTGATGTGTAGATCTTTCTCTAGAGCACACCGGACAAACAGTATCAGGACACTACCACTGCATTCAAGAGCACAGTAGTCATTTTTCTCCCTTGAGCCATGTGGATTACCTTGCACTTGTCTACAGAAAACCTCCCATGATATCTTACTGCCTGGCTTCTTATTTCTCTGTCTTTCTGTGCATTGCAACACAAAAAGCAAAAGAGAAACACGGATAAAAGAGTAGGAATATGGGGAAAAAACAACCTTGTTAAGGACATATAAAGTACAATTCTGGTATATTTGCAAGTGATATACATAATGATATAAGGTGAAATATATAAATGTATGATAAATTAGGCATGAGTTTGTCAAAGAAGGAATTGTAAGAATAATTTCCCTCTTTTATGTTTGTTATATCTTTAAAATTAAAATATGATAAAAATCAAAGAAAAAAATTAAACTGCCTTCCCTTCCCTTCAAAGGGGGGCTTGCCCGGGCTCCCCGCAGCCGTGGGGCACCCGGGCAAGCCAAAGGAAGACAGTTTAAACTGCCTTCCCTTCCCTTCAAGGAGGGGAGCTTGCCTGGGCTCCCCACAGCCACGGGGCACCCAGGCAAGCCAAGGGAAGGCATGGTGTGTGTGACCTAACATGATAATGAGCTACGGTGACAGGGTGTGGCTTAATATGCTAATTATTAGTCACTGTTGGGTGGCCTATTATGGCCTATTATGCTAATGTGTTCCTGCGTTCTTTTCATGGATTTTTTTTTCATATTCCTACTTCTGTGCATTGTGGCAACACTTGTTTGTTGTGAGCCTAAATAACTGTGGTTGTTCAAAGGACAGGCGGTGTATGTGAACCCCCTTCCAGAATCCTAAACCAGGAAAATAAGTACATTCTACTCAGGTGACTATGGCTGCCTTCTCCAAACAGATGTGAGTTTGGTGACTACTTTGCTGCTCTTCTGCATTTTTGAGTGTGTGATTTAAGCTCTTGTTAATTATATCTTCCAGCAACATGGAGACAGGGGTGGTGCGCCTGGAATTCATTTGCATCATATGGACTGGATAAATGCGTAAAAAAATAAGCAAGGTATAGAAACCATGAGATTCTGGGCACAGCTCAGCTGTACTTGTAACAGTCGCTGCCGAATTTATGCATTCCCCCCCCTTTTTTGGCATTCAAACCAAATTTATGCATCCTTCCTACATTACATTAGCACCACACAGGCAACTAAAATGTAAGAACAAAAAATGAATGGAGGAGGCAGCAGAGTGATGATGATAGAATTACTGTTCCATCAGCCTGTCGGTTCTGAGCAGCTGTATGACGAGCCAGAACAATGGGAAAGAATTCGGCTACGGCCACAGTGACTTTTTTTGTTTATCTCACAGAAGCCATGTCACCCTGGCAAGGGGTGACCCATAGGACATTTCTGTACTCTGAATGGATAATGCAATCAAGTAGGATATGATCTACAGTCCCTGTTTTCCCACTGTTATGCAGGGGTGGCAGCAAAATCAAGTCCTCTGTTCCCATGTTTTACTTCTTCATGTCTCCCTGTGGAAGAACCAGTCAGCTCATGGAGATCAAAATGAGTCCAGTGCGTGCAATCCTGCTTTGCCCTTCCTCATGGGTGGTTGTTCATACACTAGTAATCTTTGCAGGGCTACTGTCTTTCTTTCCAGATTCTATGCATATCGTTTAGTTAGAAAAAGGATTGAGCTGCGGTGGCTCAAGTGGTTAAGACGCTGAACTGCAGGTTGTGGAAGGTCAGTAGTTCAGCAGTTCAAGACCCAAGTTGCCGCATGACAGAGTGAGCTCCCATCTCTAGTTCCAGCTCCTGCCAACCTAGCAGTTCGAAAGCAAGAAATTGCAAGTAGATAAATAGGGACCACTTTGGTGAGAAGGTAACAGCGTTCCGTGCACCTTGGTGTTTAGTCATGCCGGCCACATGACCACGGAAACGTCTTCGGACAGCGCTGGCTCTTCGGCTTGGAAACGGAGATGAGCACCGCAACCCTAGAGTCGGACTCGACTGGCTTTTGAGCAAGGGAAACCTTTACCTTTACCTTAAAGTATATAGCATGAGAACATAAGAACAGCCCTGCTGGATCAGAATGGTGGTCCATCTGGTCCTGCATCCTGTTTCACGTAGTAACCAACCAGTTGCCCTGGAGGGCCAGAAAATAAGGCATAGAGGCTCAGGCCTTCGCCTGATGTTGCCTTCTTACACTGGCGCGCAGAAGTAAATTGAGCCTCAGTATAGAGGCTCAATTTACTTATCATGGCTAGTTGTCATTGATGGACCTATCCCCCATGAATCTGTCTAACCCCCTTTTAAAGGCCATCACTAGGTCCACTGGCAGCGAATTCCACCATTTAATTACTCGCTGGGTGTAAAGAAGTATTTTCTTTCATCTGTCCTGAATCACTTGCCCATTAACGTCATTGGTGCCCCTGAGCTCTAGTATTATGGGGGAGGGAGGGAAGAAACCTCTCTCTGTCCACATTTTCTACCCGATGCATCCTTTTACAAACCTCTCCCATTTCCCTCTTAGTCACCTCTTTTTTCCCTAAGCTGAAAACCCCCTGACACTTTAGCTTTTCCTCACTGCATTGTGTTATATGGCCCTCTCTGGCTTTGCCCACCCTTAACAAGCACAGGACACCAGGGGGATGATGTTCACAGAGGCTATTGGCTTCATGGAGATGAATCTCAGAATGTGAACACCTCCACCGCATTGGCAGAAAAACATCCGACAAACTTTTGAATTACAGCCATGGGGCAGTTGCAGAGAAGATGCATGCGGGAGGACCTTCCCCATTTCTTCCTTCTTCCTTCAGACATCAGTCACTCGTGTCCACAGGTGGAAAGAATTAATTGTGTGATCCACAAGCCAAATAAGCCCATGTGCTTCCATTAAAACCCACTGATACATTGTTGTTGTTCAGTCACACAGTTGAGTCTGACTCTTCGCGACCCAATGGACCACATCATGCCAGGCCCTCCTGTCTTCTGTCGTGCTCCGAAGTTTGCTTAATTTCATGTTCGTTGCATCGATGACACTGTCTAACCATCTCATCCTTTGCCGTCCCTGTCTTCTTTGACCTTCAATCTTTCCCAGCATCAGGGTCTTCTCCAGTGAGTGCTCCCTTCTCATTTGGTGGCCAAAGTATTTGAGCCTCAGCTTCAGTACCTGGCCTTCCAGGAAACAGTCGGGGTACGTTTCTTTTAGGACTGACTGATTTGATCTCCTTGCAGTCCAAGGGACTCTCAAGAGTCTTCTCCAGCACCATAGTTCAAAAGAATCTATTCTTCGGCACTTGGCCTTCCTTATAGTCCAACTCTCGCAGCCATACATGACTACTGGGAATACCATTGCTTTGACCATATGGACTTTTGTTGGCAGGGTGATGTCTCTGTTTTTTATTATGCTGTCTAGGTTTGCCATCGCTTTCCTCCCGACGAGCAGGTGTCTTTTAATTTCATGGCTGCAGTCACCATGTGCAGTGCATCCCAGGAACATGAAGTCTGTCACTGATATACACTCATATTAATTAGACTTAATTGGCTTCATGGATCCATGCTTTTGTTACCTTGGCATTGGTTTATTGTAATGCAGTCTGTGTTGAGCAGCTCTTGAACACAGGTTCTTGCCCGTCACTCTGTCTACTGTACTACACTGCCTCTGTTCAGCAGTTATGCACAGCCTGGTTTGTCCCCACTGCTCCTGCAACACTGTGTAGGAACACCTTCCACTACAATCACCTGTTTTCCAGAACCACCCTTTAAAAACAATTCACATGCATCTGTTTGCAGTTCATCAGACAACAGTGATGCCTTTGTAAAGCATGCATTTGTTGACTGTCACAAAGAAAGTGGAAGCCGATGGTATCGATCACGTTCAGGGCTAGAAAAAGCAATCTGGCTGAATATAGTTGCTGGCAGAAACCTGCCAATGTTGCGACTGTGTGAGAACGTCCTCGTGTCGCCGGCAATTTTGCAGCACTGTTCCCTTGCATGTCTGCGCAACCCGGCACTTCTCAGATGAGTCCTGATCAGATGTTGCTAATGCTGCTTGATTGATTACTCTGGTCCCCTGGAAAACTGTGTGCATGCATTGCAAACAGATCAAAGAAACAAAGGACTGGATTTCCAAAGTGCCGCCAAAGAATGCAATCTCCAACACTGCTGGGGGGAAATTGTAACGGAAGAAGTGGTTTCGTTATTGCACCAAGCTTTAAAAAAAAAAACACCCTTTGCCATAGTTGATAACAGAAGCTTATTTTTAATGTTGACCTTCACTTGATAGACTTCTGGTGATAACAGTGTGGTCAGCCCCAGAAGAGTTTCCAGGTTATGTTGCCTGCTAGATTTTTATATTAACTTCTATTGAAGATTTTATATGGCCGACCTAAGAGGCTGTTTTCTCCCTAGATTAGATACTGAGAAATTTTAAAAAGCCCCTCTAAATATGTAAATATAATACACCCATTACCAAGGAATTAATTTCAAAAACAGATGCATTTCAGAAGAGCAGTTGCCAAAGATTTTAAAATGCTTGTACCAGAGAGCACTTTTCTCACAACAGAGAGAAAATTGATCCTATTAAACTTATGGGGGAGGGATTCTTTCCCATTTCCCAAATAGTCTTTTTAAGGGCCATTGGAAACAAGTAACGACCGAGTCTTGCACCCTTGGGAGAGTCTTAAGTTTATCGCGGGATGTTTCTCATTCCTCCCAAAGCAAAATAGGTACATGAAAAGACTGTAACGTTAATAAACATTACCATGCCAAAATAAATTAATCCCAGTTCTCCCTCTTGAGGCTAAGAACTCCGTGCTTGCTCCTGCCAAGCTTATAAATTCCTCATAAATGAAGCTGGATTTCATTCTAGTAGATGCCTTTTAAAAAATAGAAAGAGGTGCTAACTTAACTAATTGAGCAACAGACAGGCTGGAGTGCATGGCCAAAGACTCGCTGTGCCCATCTGGCTCTATCTCAAGGTCTCAGCATAGAAGAGGAAGGGTCTGGGAAGGGCTGCAGCTCAGTGGTGGAGCACCAATATGGCATGCAGAAGGACCCAGGTTCAATCCCCGGCATCTCCAGTTAAAAGGATCAGGTGGTAGGTGATGTAGAAGACCTCTGCCGGAGATCCTGGAGTCCTGCTGCCAGTCTGAGGTCCTGTCCACACGAGACGTTTTGGGCTGGGAGAGGGATGGATCGGGGCCGCAGCAAACGGGCGCGATCCCACAGCAACATCTGGGAATCGTGTTGCGCCCATTCCCAGCCCGTTCCCAATCTGCCCCTCCTGGCCAAACCCCACAGTAAAGGCGCGTCTTTCCGCCGGCGCATCCCCGGCCCACGGGCGTACTGTGCATGCTCGAGCATGAGCAGTTCGGCAGCCTCCCCCTCCCAATCGTCTCTTCCTCCCCGGCATCTGATCGTGCCGGGGAGGAACGGCGCCGCAGCTCAGGGGATTGTGGGATCCCGCTGCGCCGTCTCTTTTTTGGTGCAGCTTTTAAAAGCCGCACTTTGGCCAGTGTTTTCCCTGCCGTGTGGCAGGGGCCTGAGTAGACAATACTGACCTTGATGGACTGATGGTCTGATTCAATGTAAGGCAGCTTCATGTTTGTGTGTTATTTGGGGAATGGCTGTAGCTCAGTTGGTAGAGCATCTGATTTGCATGAAGAAAGTCCTAGGTTCAGTCCCCAGCATCTCCAGTTAAAAGGATCAGGTGGTAGGTGATGTGGAAGCCTTTTGCCTGAGACTCTGAAGAGTCGCAGTCTTAGATAATACTGACCTTTTTTAAAAAAAAAATTGTTGTTGTTCAGTCGCACAGTCGAGTCCGACTCTTCGCGACCCCATGGACCAGATCACGCCAGGCCCTCCTGTCTTCCGCCGTCCTCTGGAGTTTGCTCAACCTCATGTTCATTGCATTGATACCACTGTCTAACCATCTCATCCTTTGCCATCCCCTTCTTCTTTTACCGTCAATCTTTCCCAGCATCAGGGTCTTCTCCAATGAGTGCTCCCTTCTCATTTGGTGGCCAAAGTATTTGAGCCTCAGTTTCAGTATCTGGTCTTCCAGTGAACAGTCAGGGTTGATTTCTTTTAGGATTGACTGATTTGTTCTTCTTGCAGTCCAAGAGACTCTCAAGAGTCTTCTCCAGCACCATAGTTCAAAAGAATCTATTCTTCAGCGCTCGGCCTTCTTTATAGTCCATTAAAAAAAATACAGTTTATTAAATTTTTAAGCGTATATGCGGGTAGGGAAGAGAAAGGAAACAAAAATATGATGTCTTCGGCATACAAATCTTCTCCACTTATCATTTCACGTCACCAAAAGATAGACTGTGGAATTTGAAGAGTTCTTAAAGGCTTCTTCATGTCACATTATCAAAATATTTGCATCTTTATGTTTCTTTTTTACACAGTCTAAAAAGGAGAGCATAGTCCAAAGAAGTCTTCTTCCATTTGCCCTCTTGGCATCAAAGTCAATTTCATCTATTTCCACGGTTTCCATAATCTTCACTATTAAGTCTTGTTCCGAAGGTCTTGTTGGACGTTTCCAAAGGGCGGCAAATGAGATTCCAGCTGCTGTTACTACATGGATTATAAAGTATCTTTGATTTTTTTGTCAAAATCATCTGGTATACAATTCAGTTAAAATAATTCTGATCGAAAAGGTATTGAGATCTGCAGGACTGTTTGTATAAATGTGTGCACCATAATCCAGAACTTGCGTGCAATTTCACATGTCCACCATGTATGGTAAAAACGTACCTACCTGCTTTTTACACTTCTAGCAACTATTTGGCATGTTTTCATACATTTTAGCTAATCTATCTGGTGTCAAATACCATCTATAGAACATCTTATACAGATTCTCTTTAAATGAAACCGTTTTAGGACAATACTGACCTTGATGGACCAAAGATCTGAGTGATCATGTGATCCTCTCCCTGTTTCCTTCTTGCCCCACTGCTCTATTTGCACTTTTGCGCCCTTCTCTCTGACTTGCCTGGGGACAACAGCAGGGGATTCCTCTTTAGCCTCTTCAGGTGAGGGTTCCTGGAGCAGCTCATTGCCTGTCCTCCCGCTCTGCCTTTCCGTCTCCCGGTGCTAGGCTGCCACCCTTCCTGGAATTTCCCTCACAAACAAGGGCAATCGCTTCACTACCTCTCAGCTATACTGCCAGTTGCCTGGGCAAGAGGCCTGGCCCCTCCACTGGGCTGTGAGAAAGGGCTCCTCTGGGTGCGGTCAGACGGTGTGCTGAAAGTGGGTTAAACTGCTCCGGTTCTGACCGGATTATATTTGATCTGGATAATATTACACTACCTCCGTCATCCCACCTCACCGCGCAGTCACGTCGCTCCCTGGTGTCTACACTACCGATACACGGGAGTGGGTGTCGGTGGGTTTTTAATTTTTTTTCTCAGTTTGTGCATGCACATAGGCGCTCATCCGTAGAATGGGGGGGCGAAACTACCATGGCGCATGCGCAGAACCACCAGGGTGAATTAATCCAACCCCTCCAACAAAAGACTTCCTGAAAATGGCCTCCATGAGATCCCAAACTCCTCTAAACTCTAAAACAAGTGACCGTTTAAATGGCGGTTTTCTAAACACGGTAGCGGAGCTCCGCCTATGCGCCCACTGCCGATGCTAAAAAAAAAAATGGCAGGCGAAAAGCGGAAGCCTTGGGCAGCTTTCGAGCGGGGAGGGGGTTTAAACCGGAAGTGGCTCGACACCGGAGGAGCAATCACACGGGGGGGGGCCTTTAAATGGAGAAAACACCACTTTGGGAGAAACTTAAACACCACTTAAATGGAGAAAACACCACTTTGGGACCTGGTAACAAAATACTCCAGGTTAAAGCAGTTTTGAGCCGGAAACCAACAGCTGGGGATGGGAGGCAGATGTTGACTGTGTGATCGTGCATATAAAATCAGCTTCTGAAGTGTGACGAAAGCTGATCAAACAGCCCATCTGAACGCATCCTCTGTGATGCAGCCTCTGATCTTCAGCAGCATTTGGTATGGCTCCAAGCCTCTGTTCTGGGAAGGGGGCAGTGACCTACTGGGTGAAGCACAGGGTTCCCTTGCTCGTCCACTCAGGATTTTGTCATAGGTTAGGGATGGTGGAGGAAGTCTGGACCCTTGATACTGTCGGGGGGGGGGGTGTGTGTGAGAGAGAGACAGAGAGAGACAGGACTTGCCCCACTCGCTCCCCCTCCCACAGCTATGTGCGGTCCTCACTGAAGTGAATCAGACTCAGGCAGCTCTTAAACAGTGACTTCAACTTTATTAAACCAGAACAACCAACACAAAAATCATAGGAGCTTGGAGCTTCTTTTGAACATCCCGGGCTGGGAACGCCACACCCAGTGAAATGGTAAGAACGAATCATAACAAAGAGATAAAGTTCCAATTGTTGTTGTTCCCTCCAAACACAATCCTACGTTCTGATTGGCCTCCTGGCAGGGTCGGCCAATCCGAGCGTGCATTTTACAATACCTGGGCTTCTATGGGAGTCTGCACAAAGCTAGGCATAAGATTATATGCTCAATACGTAACACTCACCACCACACAAACTCTGTCCTTTTTGTCTGGTCTGTGGGCAGGCCCATAGCTACTTTCTTGAAGGCACAACCCCACAAGAATTTCCCCAGTAAATGCTTTTTTTCAATCATTTAAAAACATTTTAAAGGCTTGCACTCCTTTAAGCAGAGTGGGGTGCTGTAGTTGACTAATTCCTGCACTGAGCAAGGGGGTTGGAGTAGGTGACCTCTAGGATACCTTCTAACGCTGTGTCAAGAAACTGGTCTTCTTTAAAAGAGTTTTTTCTGCTTAAGTGTTCGCTTTCTTGTCTGTAGAAGTCATCACCCCACCCCCACCCCACGTGCCAGCTTGCTTTCAGAATTGTTGCTTAGGCTGGTGGAAGTAAGCCTGCTTTTGCGGGGAGGGCGGGGTATAAATCAAACTAATAAATAAATTAACTTGCAGCAGCTGAGAACTGTCATCTAAAGTGGTAGAGAGCTTGCAATTTAGAGATCTATCCTGGTAACAATTTTCTATTGGCTAAATGGCTCTTCTTTCTGCACTGAGAATTTCAGCCCCACCAGAAAAAATGTGGAAGTAAGCCTGCTTTTGCGGGGAGGGCGGGGTATAAATCAAACTAATAAATAAATTAACTTGCAGCAGCTGAGAACTATAATCTAAAGTGGTAGAGAACTTGCAATTTAGAGATCTATCCTGGTAATAGTTTTCTATTGGCTAAACGGCTCTTCTTTCTGCGCTGAGAATTTCAGCCCCACCAGGAAAAATGTGCCCCACAAGCCACAAAATCCTGGTCATGGGCTTGTCTATCGGTGGTTTGAGGAGCCAGCAAGGGCTCTGTGTGTGGGGGGAGTGCAGCTCCTAGCTCCTACTTCACTCTCTCCTGCCTGCTGTCCAGCCCAGCCAGACTTTGGCCCCGGCCACACATGCTGGAAAATGCGGGGGGGAGGTGTGGCTATTTGCGCCATCACATTCTGATCCGCCATAATGTGATGAGACGGACGGCGGCACACCAGGGCTCCCTCCTTCGGCACGCACTGCAAAGAGGGATAGCCACGCGCCGGTGCGATCACACCGCTGGAGTCCGTATGCAGCCCATGGCAAACCATTTGCCATTAGGTTGTTTCAGGTACTTTTTAAATGCGCATCTTCGGGTTGGCCACAGGTGCGCTACGCCTCCCAGATGTTCCAGTGTGATCGTGCACCGAAAATCCACCTGACATTCGTATCTTTAGCGTGGCAACTGCTCCGTGTGAACGGGGTCTTTGCATGGCCAGACAAGAAGGTGAGAATCTTTGAACACAGCCACAGCTCCTTAAAGAGAGAGCTCTTTATTTACTGTTACACGGGCTTTAGAAACTAGAGCGCATGTACACAGTAATAGTACATCACACCACAACAGGCTACTGCAGAATTGGAAGAAAGAAAATAAAACATATGAGACTAACATTAGCAGAGCAAAAGAATACTCATGGTTCAAAATAACAGAGGGATGAAGAGCGTGTGTTGGGTTTATGTATTCATAATACCGAGGCCGTCCCAAGTGAGCCTAGCTAGCTGTTCAAGGCTGAAAAGGTTCCCATCCCACTATGACAGGTGGACCTTCCCTCTGATTAATATATAGGGAAGTTTTAACTTCTGACAGTTTGTCAGACATATAAAGCTTTATAAGAGCAGTCTGCATAGGTGCTTAGAGTTGTGTTGAATTCAACATACTGGAAGCCATGAGCTTGTAATAATGTCATAGGACAAGATCTCAAAGCAAACCCAAAACATACATGTTCAAGGAACTTCTCAGTACCCAGGGCCATGATGGACAGGGAGACTGGCTTTGTCACTGTGTACTGTAGAGTTTGATAGATGTCATCAAAGATGGGTTTATTCCAGTTAAATAGAGAAGGGGGGGATTGGATTTCTACCCCACCCTTCACTAACCAAAAGGAGTCTCAGGCCCCAGTCATACGGGCCGGAAAATGCGGGGGGGGAGTGTGGCTGTGTGCCCCAGAGGAAAATAACACGCGGTTGCGTGATCAGACGTCCCTTCGAGGTCCCGTGGAGGTCCCGTGGTTAGGGGGCAGGTGCCAATCACACGATGATCCTGCAGCACGGCAAACAAGCAGTGTGGCATGATCACACCAGAAATCGCTAGGTGCCGCTTCCGTGGCAAACGGGGTGGGGTTTTTTTTTACTGAAGTTTGTGCATACGCATGACTGAGCGATCGTATCTGCACATCCGAAGGCGGGTGGTGGGCTCACCGGAGAGGGTGACAGACGCTTCCGGACCCCAACAGAGCTCTGAGGCATAGACAATGGAGGGGGAGGTGGGCCCCCTCGTCACAGCCGATCTAACCGCCTGCGCGACAGTGGCCATACTGACC
>NW_015171525.1:13661-50387 GCF_001447785.1 Gekko japonicus | reverse complement strand
CTATAGCTTTTTGGCCACCCCCCCCCCCCCAGCCCAAGGAACGATCAGTTTTGTCAGAATAGTTCAAAGCGGTGGAAAACCAGGGAAAGCTGTTGCTGTGAATGGCACAAGGCATTCTACATTCCTTGTTAGCAGTCCTTTCCTTTGCTGAACTGCAGTATTGAAAGGGGAAATGCCAGCGAGAGACGAATGGCATAGCGTTAAGCAGAACTATCATCCTGTACTGGCAATGAATTCCTCAGTGGCCTTGTTAAAATGTGTAATCTTTGCTCCTTAGTTTTACTTATCTGTTGAATGGTAAGAGTAGCTAAGAACCTCCTAGGGTTTGTTGTCAGGACCAATTAGTTGTGTTGCATGAGGCCAAAGATATGGAGTGTCCAGATGTGAGGAAGAAAAAAGAGCAAATGGAGAAAATTGGAGTGGAAGTCGAGAGCGAGGTGAACCAAGAAAAAGACAACAATGCAGCTGCATAGGAGGGAGAGCCGGGCGAAAGAGCATCCCAGGAGATAACAGGAAGGATGTACAACAGAAGGAACAATTACTGCAAAAGAAAATAGATGAGATGGAAGGGTTTTTCCCCCACACAACAAAGATAATGGACAGAAATGAGGGGGAAAATGGACCAGAAATGAACTGAAGATGAGTGCAATGACATCAGCTGCAATTCTCTGGAAAATGCCTGAGGGCATCAAAGTTTTGAAGGGAAAGAAGACACATAGTAGCCACATTTTTTTTAAAAAGAAAGCTATTTTTAATAAGGCTGATTAGAAATGACATTTGGTAGAGTCTCCTTATACATTGCGGTGGATTAAAAAGAGGAACGATCTGAATCTCCCCAAAAAAATGCACATTAAAGTCTGTTGCGAGGACCATCAAGCCAATTTGTGACCGGACACTCATTTGGAGAATCGTCTCTACATTTTGTGACTTTCCAAGGAACCACGAGCAATGATGGTGTTTGTGGGCAGTACGTTGCCAGAGCTGTCGAGCTAGCTGCTGCACCCATTTGGGTTATATTACTTTTGGTGTCTCTGCTGTTTTTCTTGGAATACGTGAGGCTGGAGAAGAGAATGACAGAGAACACAGATGTACTGGAAGGAACCGAGTATTTGAGCACAGTGAGTAGGGGTGTCCTGATCCCCCCCAGTTCCATCCCACTTAGGATTTGATTTCTTTCTATTTCAGGAGATTCAACCTGATGATCTTCTCAAGCTTTGACAGATAGAACAACCAGAGTAGAGGGGGAAAAAATAGTTCGGTCCTCATTTGACCTTTTCTATCTTCTTTTTTTAACAAAACAGATTCCTCCCCCACCCCGGTGTCCAGAGAGGTGGCAGATGTTGGGTTTTCCCCTAGCGTCACAGTCATACATTCCTATGATATCACAAGTTAGGGATCATGTCAATAGAGCTTCCATGGCTCTCCTAAGGTTCTGAGGAATCTGATGGAGAGATATTTGAAGGTCCTTAGGTGCATTTTTTTTCATATCAAGGTACCTCTGAAAAAAAGAAGAAGAAGGAGAAGAGGAGGAGGAGGAGATTGGATTTATACACTGCCCTTCACTACCCAAAGGAGTCTCAGAGCGGCTTACAAACTCCTTTCCCTTCCCTTCTCCACAAAAGACACCTTGTGAGGTAGGCGGGGCTGGGAGAGCTCTGACAGAAACGGCTTTTTTTCAAGGACGGCTCTTATCAGAACTACGGCTTGCCCAAGGTCATCCAGCAGGTGCAAGTGGAGTGGAGAATCAAACCCGGTTCTCCCAGATTAGAGTCCGCGCACTTAACCACGACACCACATTCATGGAGGCATTGTATTTATCTTTTGCAGTCTGGGGGATTCTCTAATGTGACACTGTTTTAACATATCATTTGAGAGTCGTATATGAATTATTCTTTGGTGTGATATAGTTTTAGTATCACACAGGGGATCCTTTCATTGGGTTGCTCTTTTGTGGTGTGAACTATCACATCATAGAGAAGCATCTAATTTGCAGTAGAGAATCTCACTGAATCCCTTGACAGGCTTCTCCAGAGATGCCTTAATGGTGAAAACATGAACTGGGGGGGGTGGGTGTATCAGAGTCCCACCCTCATCCTGTTGGCAGACACCTGTGGTTTACCTCATCCCCTAAATCAGAAGACTGCAAAAGAGCACGAGGTGATGCGCAAAAAATAAATAAATCCAAGTGTCCTTCATAGATATTGGGCAATTCCCTATATATACTGGGCAACAATAAAATAATTATGGGGATGCTTTTGCTAGCTTTCAGGCATGATGGCTAAATGAACTCCATGTTCAAAAGCAGTATACCTGTGAACAGCAGTAGTGGGCAATGGCACAGAAGGCACCTTGCCTTCATGCCTTGCCACTAGGGCTTCCAGGCAGCAGTGGAAGGGGGGGGCACCATAGGAAATAGGATGCTGGACTAAAGGGACTTGAGTCTGATCTGACATGTAAAATTTATGCAAACAGCTATAGTGTATGAGTATGCCGTTGAAGACTCTTAGAAAAATGTTAATCTCTTGGTTTCAACATTATGATTAATGGGACCACCCTATGAGGAGTAAGACTGCATTATGAATTCTGTTTTATTTTAGATGTTTTGCCTAAATGAATATGCAGTTTCCCCCTAACCTTGAATTGGTTATTATTCTAAATTTAAGACAGAAGTCCCCTTTGAGAAGAGCTTAGAAAAGGATATTAAAATAGAAGGCGAAATTCTGCCATTTCATGCAGTTGCACTGGATCCAAGACATAGTGAGGAAAGTAAAATGATTTTGACTGACTATTACCAAGGACTCTTGTGTTGTTATTTTAATGGTAGCCCTGCTTTTAAAGAAATAGGTCCGGCTCCCCTCTGTCCCTTAGAAAGATCAACTTCATAGCTTTATGATGACTATTAGCACAAAAAATCCTATTTACATGTGACATGTTGGGCAAGCATACTTTTGGATTTAATATCAATGGAGGTTTCCACAATACTGTAGTAGTAGTAGTAGTAGTAGTAGTAGTAGTAGTAGTAGTAGTAGTAGTAGTAGTGAAGGAGGAGGAGGAAGAAGAAGAAGAAGAAGAAAAGGAAGAAGAAGATAATTCATACCATAGTATTCCCATTTACTGGGCTGTGGTGGCTCAAGTGGTTAAGACACTGAGCTGCAGACCGGAAGGTCAGTAGTTCAGCAGTTCAAGACCCGGTGTGCCGCATGACGGAGTGAGCTCCCGTCTCTAGTTCCAGCTCCTGCCAACCTAGCAGTTTGAAAGCAAGAAATTGCAAGTAGATAAATAGATACCACTTCGGTGGGAAGGTAACTGCGTTCCATGTGCCTCGGCATCTAGTCATGCCGGCCACATTACCACGGAAATGTCTTTAGACAATGCTGGCTCTTCGGCTTGGAAACAGAGATGAGCTCCAAATCCCCAGAGTTGGATTCGACTGGCTTTCGAGCAAGGGAAACCTTGTCCTTTACCTATTCCTATTTACTATGTACGGGTGTGAAAGTTGGCCAGTGAAGAAAACTGACAGGAAGAAAGTTGATTCTTCTGAAATGTGGTGCTGGAGGAGAGTTTTACAGATACTGTGGACCAGGGCTTTTTTTGTAGAAAAAGCCCAGCAGGAACTCATTAGCATAATAGGCCGCACCCAACAGCAGAAACTCATTTGCATATTAGGCCACACCCTTGACAGTGCAGCTTATTAGCATATTAGACCACACCCTCATGGCTTCCCTTGGCTTGCCTGCGCGCCCGTGGCTACGGGGAGCCCGGGCAAGCCCCTCCTTGAAGGGGAGGGAGGCAGTTTAAACTGCATTCCCTTGGCTTGCCCGGCACCCCATGGCTGCAGGGAGCCCAGGCAAGCTGGCTCTTGGACAAGCCCAATCCTTCCAGGGGCCCCCCAGCCCCCCTGTCTCGGAGTCGCTGGGGGGTCGCTCTCCAGGCATTCCCTCTGCAGCCACACACACAGAGACGTTTTGGCTGTGGTGGGCATGGCCAACTCTGAAGCCAGCCGGAACTCCGTTCCTGTGCGTTCCTGCCCAAAAATAGCCCTGCTGTGGACCACCAAAAAGCACCCAACAGCAGAAACTCATTTGCATATTAGAAGCCTGAACTGTTCCTAGAAGCTAACATAACTAAACTGAGGCTATTGTACGTTGTTCGCATTACCAGAAGACAAGAGTCACTGGAAAAGACAATGCTGCTTATGGAAGTTGAAGGCAGCAGGAAAAGAGGAAGACCCAACATGAGAAGGAAGCCATGGCCCTCCGTTTGCAAGACCTGAGCAAGGCTGTTAACAATAGGACGTTTTGGAGGTCATTAATGAATAGGGTCATCATCAGTTAGAAGTGATCTGATGGCACTTAGCAACCACACAGTAGTAGCAGCACCACCACCATTTATTTTGTGTGGCCAAATCAGCCACATAGAACATAAAACATTCATCATAAAGAGCATTGTTAAAACAATCAAATCTGAGCATGCTTATCGAGCTTAAAAAAAAAGATTCTCATCCTACAACTACAACTTTGGCCCCAATTTTTCTTGGCTGCCAAGTTCCACCAAGCACTAGCTGCAGCTTCTGGATTTGCGACAAGGGCAGCCCCATGTAGAGAGCATTACAGTAGTCTAATCTCAAGATGACTGTCACATGGATCACTGTAGCCAGGTCATCGCGGTCGAGGAAGGGAACCAACTGCCGGATCAGCCAAAGATGGTAGAAGACAAACTTAGCAGTGGCTGCTACCTGGGCCTCCATTGTTAAGGAGGTATCCAGGAGCACTCCCAAACTCCTAACCTCCAGTGTTGGCATAAATGGTGCCCCACCAAAGGTCGGGAGTGGGATCCCTACCCCCAAACCACCCCGACTCAGGCACAGAACCTCCGCTTCAGCCAGCTCAGTCTAAGCCAACCAGCCACAGCTTGCAGTGCCCGGTCCAGATCTTTCAGTCTGGAGTCTGACTGGCTGTCCAGCATCAGATAGAGCTGGGTGTCATCAGCGTACTAATGACACCCCAGCCCATGCCTCGAGGCAAACTGGGCAAAGAGGCGCATGTAGATGTTGAATAACATTGGGGAAAGCACTGCCCCTTGAGGCACTCCACACTCAAGCGGGTGTCTCCTGGACTGCTGTTCCCCTAGCGCCACCCTTTGTCCCTGACCCTGGAGAAAGGAAGCAAGCCATTGCAAGGCAAGCCCCTGGATCCCATGGCGGCAAGGTGGTGGGTCAGCAACTGATGGTCGACCAACAGCAACTGTACCACCAAACCGCCCCGATCCAGATGCCTCCGGAGGTCATCAGTAAGAGCAACCAACGCCGTCTCCGTCCTATGTCCCGGGCGGAAGCCAGACTGGAAGGGATCTAATATGGAAGTGTCATCCATAAAGCCCTGCAACTGTATCACTGCCGCCCTCTCAATTAAATTGCCCACATAGGGCAAATTGGAAACCGGCCGATAGTTAGCCAATTCGGCCGGATCCAGAGATGTTTTTTTCAGGAGAGGGCGGACCATCGCTTCCTTAAGTGCCCCGAGGAACAGCCCCTCAGTGAGGGACTTGTTGATAATTTCCCTTAGGGCACCTCAGAACCCTTCGTGGCCAGTTTTAATAAGCCAGGAAGGGCACGGATCAAGGCTGCACGTGGTTGGGCGTACAGCTGCGAGCAATCTGTCGACCTCCTCCAGACTGAGCGTGCTGAAATCGGACTTCATTGCTTCACTGGGAAGGAATAGAATTTTGTTAGGACTTTGAGGTGTCTTCAAAAATTGGACTGACACCAGAGGCATTTAGTATAATATTTTTTCATTCATAACGTTTGTTAAGGGTTCGCATACTATTTTCATAATTTTTTCATTATTATATTCATGGGTTTCTGGTCTCGTGTTAATTTTCTCCATGCCGTGAATCTCCTCTTTTTGCTTTGTAGCCTCCAAGTGGGGCCTAAGTTACAACTGGTCACCAGATAACAGAGATCAGTTCCCCTGGAGATAATGTCGGTTTTGGCGGGGGGACTCTGGCATTACGCCCCACTGAGGCCCCTCCCCAAACCCTGCTGTTGTGTCCACTGACCGCCACCAGGGGCCAGCAAATACCTCAGAGCTTGACTCTGGAAGAACAATGGGGCCTAGGCTCCTGGTCCCTCCACTGGGGGACCAATGGGACCATGGCGGGAGATTTAAACCCACCAACGGGACCTGGGGTGTGTGTCCCCAGGTATGTATATAGTTGGCCAGCCGGCCGTTTGTCTTTTGTCTTTGTTGTGTACCAGAAATGCGTGCAGGGTATCATGCGTGCCTCAGCGGGCCTTCCATGCGGCTAACCCACTACGCGAATACCTCACCTGCCTTCCCCCAAACCCTGCCTTCCACTTAAAGCAAGGAATTTCTGTACCCGGACTTGGCAATCCTACCAATCAGCAAATCATAAGCCACCCTGGGAGTCGTTCAGATTTGGTGACAGGTTCGTGGTTGAGTTGAGGGTGGGGCCAGGGGGCCAGACTTTCAGGGACTCTGTGCCCCTTCCTTGTTTTAAAAGAGAGAGAAAAAAGTTGGGTAAAATTCAGCCTGGGATGTGCTTGATACTGATTTGTATCGGAGGGCTAGCAGCTGCTTTGAGGGTTGACCTCCTTCAGCTCTCAGGCTTGTCTGCATCTGCATTTGAAACAGAGATTCCCTGGGACTGTTTGGAGGCAGGAAGTCGCCTCAAGGAAGGCAGTGAGGTGTCTTCTCTCCCTTTCATCCTGTGCCTGGACACAGCTGGCCAGCTGTATATTATCCCTTTAGAAAGGAAACATGCTACTAGCAGCCCGAGGGCAAAGATTTGGCCGGTTATTTGAAATCGATAGGTGAACTTCAGTCGTCCTCCCCTCTAAAGCTTTGCGCTGTATGTTTCGATTTTGTTATCATCTTTTATTGGAATGTAATTGCCATCTTCAAGGGACTTAAGAGGCCCATATTTGGACTCAGAAGCAAAGCACATGTTCAGTAAACGTAATGGCGAAGTGACAAGGTAAGGGCAGGTGGCAAAATGTGTGGATGATAGTTCCTGTTACGGATGGATGATGAAACTGTCTCAGAAGAGGCACGAGTGGGATGCAAATCATCATATGACAAGTCACTCCATGCTCATAGGTTAAGGTAGCCAGGTCTTACCTTGCTGCCGGCGGGGGGGGAGACCCACCCCCAAAGAACCCTGTCCCACCTGATATGCTTGGCACAATCCCGCCCACCCAGCGGCTCGAAAGCCCATTAAAGGGCAAACAGACAAATGGGTACCTCCTCTTAGAGCGGGGGGGCACCCGTCCTTTGCGGTGTAGCGGCGGCGTGAATGGTGAGCGGCGGTGGCAGCGGAGAAACATGGCGGCGGCTGGCGAGGCAAAGCGAGTGAGAGGAGGTTGGACCGGCAAAAAGCACGGAGGCGGGGCAACGCAGCAGGCCGTAGCCTACTGGACAGAGGCCGGCAGCGAGCATGCGCAGACGTGCGCTCGGTCCAAGCCTGAAGGAGTCACAACAGCCAGTAAGTCGCAACAACAATCAAAGACCAGTGCCAGGAGGATGTCGTCTGACGTGCTCCCGCAGACAACAATGACTCGCTACAAGGGTGCCTGGTAGGCTAGTCACTCTCCCCCTTGTATGTATGTGGCCCTAGGTTAGGATTGGCTTGTGTTGTATGTAATGTGAACTGCTCAGAGCCCTCAGGGGGTGAGCGGTATACAAATGGAATGTAATAATAATATTAATAATATGACAAGTCACTTCCTGCTCCTAGGTTAAGGTTGCCAGGTCTTACCTTGCTGCCAACGGGGGGAGACCCTCCACTGAAGAGCCCTGTCCCACCTGATATGCTTGGCACAATGACATCACCCAGAAGTGACGTCAGCATGCCGGGCATGTAGAGTAGGGGACGCTCTAGCATTTGGGGAGGGGTGTACTCTATGGTCACCATAGAGTTTTTGCCCAAATGCTAGAGCGTCCCCATGAATGTGGCTGGCACGATGAGGTCACCTCTGGGTGATGTCATCATGTCAGGCAGGACAGGGCTCTTCAAGGGTGGGGCTCCCCCCACCAGCCAGCCGGCCATCATCGGAATGTGTCCCAACAGTACCGTGGGCACTTCCACCTCCCATCTGTAGGTCGACCCAGCTCCCATGGATCCAGTGAGGGGGCAAGAGAGCACCCCATCTCTTCCCACCAAGGGCAGGGGGTGCCTCACTTACTCCTTCCCCACTAATGGTACTTTCTGGCCAGCCAGTCTTTCCATGCTTTTGGCCTCTCCCCGGCCGCCTTGTCAAATGCAGACCTGCCCCTTTAGGGTCATGACCTTGCTCATCATCGGGTGTCAGTAGCAGCCCCCACTCCAGAGGCAGCAATGAGCTCTGCGGCTGCTCTGCTCATGAGTGAGTGGTTTATTTATTAAACCACTGATATCCCACCTTTCCTCGTAGTTCAAGGCGACTTACAATAATAGTTAGAAACATTTTCAGTTTCAACCCAAAAATAAAATAAGAAACCCCGAATCCCCCCCCCCTGCAAGATGCACGCTCAAGGGCCGCAAGATGCTCCTGTCCATTTATTCTCGCAGCAGCCCAAAAAGAAAGAAACTGCCCAAGTTCATGGCAGTGTGGGAACCTGGGCCCAGATCCTAGTCCAACATTCTGACCACCAAACCATACGAGCTGACATCCAAATTCAGCTTGCAATGATAAGATCAGAGTACTGATATAAAGAAAAAAAATACTGCCCCGACCTGGATAGCCCAGGCAAGTCCAATCACATCAGATCTCAGAAGTTAAGCAGGGCCAACCCTGGACAAGTACTTGGAAGGGCGACCTCCAAGGAATACCAGGGCCACGATGCAGAGGCAGGCAATGGCACCCCCCCTCTGTTCGTCCCTCACCTTGAAAATCTTGGGGGGGGGGGTTCCCGATAGGTCAGCTGTGGGTTGATGGCAAAAAAAAGAAAAAAGAGTCTTCCCCCTCTCAAAAGCCCTGGCAAGCAGGCAAGCCTTGCAGCACCCCTTGAAGATCGCCAGGGAGGTGCCCCCGCACCTGTTCATGGAGCCGATTACACAGAGCTGGAGCTATGGTTTATTTATCTATTTATTTATGATTACATTTCTATCCTGCCGTCCCCGCGGACGGGCTCAGGGCGGCTCACAATCAAAGGCACTATGTGCCAAATATAAAACATGAAGAACAGAATAAAAACAACCATGGCCCCCGTCACATGGAGAATTTGCCACGCGAAAGGCACAAATGTTGGGCGGATTTTTGGGGCGCGATCACACCGCAACATCTGGGAAGCGTAGCGCACCTGTGGCCAACCCGTGGCGTCCCGCCGAAGATGCAGAGTTAAAAAGTACCAAGGAAAGTGCACTAGTATCCAGAAAATGCGAGGCACAGGTGGGCGTCTGATCACTGGAGCGCTAGTATCCCATGGCATCCGGCGCCCATCCACATCCCGTCACAAACCGGATGTTTTTCGTAAGCGCATGCACACAAACATGAAACTGAAAGCAGTGCTGTTCCGCGGAACTGTGCATGTGCACAAACGCGAAACGCTTGTGAGATTGTGCCGCACCGTTTCTTTGCCACGCTGCAGCATCGCCATGTGATCGCCAGCTAACAGCCGAAGCATGGAGACTTGGGGGACCGTGTGATCGGGATACCGTGTTTATTTAGCTCTGGGGCAAACAGCCACGCCTCCCCCCCGCATTATCTGGCCCATGTGACTGGGGCCCATATTTAACAAAATAAAGTGCTCAGTGATCTTGATCATTCGATCGAATCAAGGTAGTGACCTGTAGGTGTTACCCAAAAACCCGATTCA
Organism: Gekko japonicus; assembly: GCF_001447785.1. Lineage (NCBI taxonomy): Eukaryota > Metazoa > Chordata > Lepidosauria > Squamata > Gekkonidae > Gekko > Gekko japonicus. Next base: position 40,572 of record NW_015171525.1, on the reverse strand, counting down.
GCGGTACCAATCCATCGCGATACTGTGGCTCGATCTTTATAATGGGCCATCCCATGGAAAAGGCCAGTGCCAGATGGGCCACCCTGAGTGGTGAGATAGCCTACAGGCCACATGTGGCACCCAGGGACATACAGAAGGAGATCTATTCTTCAAATATGGTGGTGCGCACACACACCCCACACATGTCCATGTGCTGGGCAGTTGTTGCTCATTCTCCAGGCTCTCAGCTAGCCTAGACAGTGAATAGGGAAGAGACATCATTCCATCCAAGGGCATGAGTGACCAGTAGTGGCAAGGGGCAAGCAAGACTGCTTCCTGACCCACCTTTCCTTTCCCCAGTGGTAGCAGGTGAAGGAGGGTCAGCAGTGGCAGGCCCTGCAAGAGTTCTGGGCCTTCAGCAGTTGACCCAGGATATCGAACATCATCATCATCATTACTATCAGGGCTCTTTTTGCAGCAGGAACCCCTTCGCATATTAGGCCACACACCCCTGATGTAGCCAGTCCTGCAAGAGCTTACAGTAGCCCCTGGAAGAAGGAGGAGGAGGAGGAAATTGGATTTATACCCCGCCCTTCACTACCCAAAGGTGTCTCAGAGCGGCTTACAAACTCCTTTCCCTTCCCCTCCCCACAACAGACACCCTGTGAGATAGGTGGGGCTGAGAGAGCTCAGACAGAAACTGCTCTTTTTTCAAGGACAGCTCTTATGAGAACTACAGCTTGCCCAAGGTCATCCAGCAGGTGCAAGTGGAGGAGTGGGGAATCACTCCCAGATTAGAGTCCATGCACTTAACCACTACACCAAACTGGCGTAGTGTAAGCTCTTGGAGGATTGGCTACTTTAGGGGTGTGTCACCTAATATGCAAAGGAGTTCCTGCTACAAAAAGAGCCATTATTATTATTATTATTATTATTATTATTATCCATTGCCAGTTGTTTGGATCAGTTGTGGGTTAAAAAAAAGTGGAAATACTAATTTATTTATTTATTTATTTTTCAGTTGGAGCTGGGTCTCTCCTAGGTGCCCTCTTTCTTCTCCCCTACCTGTTCTAGACTCGTTCTGCCTCATCAAGGGTTCCGGGCTGTTCAGTCACTAACATCCGGAGAGATCTCTGTCTACATTGCCCCTCTGTGAGATGGTAAGGGGAGAGTTAGTGGAGGGGTGTGGCTGAGGTGAAGAGCCTCTGCTTTGCTTGCAAAAGGTCCTAGGTTCAATCCTTGGCATCTCCGATTAAAAGAATCCGGTGGTAGGTGATGTGAAGGACCTCAGCCAGAGACCCTGGGAAGCCACTGCCAGTCGGATAGACAATACAGACTTTGATGGACCGATGGTCTGGTTCAATATAAGGCAGCTGCATGTGTAACTGGATAAATCTCTGCCAGATAAATCACCTCCACAGCCACAAACTCCTCCTTAGTGGGTTAGAGCATAGATTCCTATTTTTATTGACTTTAATAGCTGTCTGTTTGCAGCAAATGCCCAATTAATGGGCCTGGCAATTTGTGAATTTGCGTCTTTGTCAAAGAGATGTTATTTTATTTTGCCTGACATGAACGAGAGGTAACTCACTCTGCATAGAACTGCTATGCAAGCTGTACGTGACTCCCTTCCTGTTTTTCTTCTGCTATACTTTATTGAAGCTCAGTACAAATAAACTAATTCTGAAATCATCGGCAAACGCATTCAAATTGCTGCTTGGATGCACTTGTAGAGACGCCATTGCTTAGGATGCAAAAAGAGAATTTTAGTGTTTGTCTTGTGATAAGCAGGAAGTTAACTAAAAAGAATCTCAGGGAATCGGTCAAGAATTAGATTACTGTAAACACGACGACTGATCATATATTTTCTCTTTAGTTGTTGGCTGGTGCTTTTCAGAGGGGACGGGTCTTGTTTATTTCTTTATTCGTGGGCAAACTGCACCCGAAAATTCGGCTTCGGCTGTGAATTTCCCCATGGCTGAAAATATTTCTGTACAAAGGATGAGAGTTCACGAGGGTTGCCAGGTCCCCGCTGCCCACTGGTGGGGGATGGGGGGGTAGGTTTGCCATATCCAGACGGGGAAACTCCTGGAGATTTGGGGGTGGAGCCTGGGGAGGACAGGGACCTCAGTGGGGCACAAGGCCATAGAGTTCACCCTCCAAAGCATCCAATTTCTTCAAGGGAACTGGTATCTGTAGCCTGGAGATGAGCTGTAATTTGGGGGTATCCCCAGGCCACACCTGGAGGTTGGCTTCCCTAGTTCACTGTGCCCCATGGGGCTGCTGTAATTTACCCACACAATGGCTGCAGAAGGGAACATGAGAGATTGTAATAAGCAGGGGTCATTTAGTAGAAAAAGAGGTGCAGGAGCTCATTAGCATAACTCATTAGCATAACTTATTTGCATATGCCACACCCCTGACATCACTGGAAGTGTGTCAGAAGGCAATACCCACCACTCAGGCTCCACTGGACTGTTTTGGATTGCTATTCGGGTGGGGGCTCTGCAACTTACCTAACTGCTTCTTGTGGCCTGGGGCTGCTGGGAGCAGGGGACGGGGCTTGTTGCATGTGCCCGCCCCCTGGGCTCTTTACTGCCGAAGCTCCGCTCTTGTGCACTCCTGCAAGAAATGACCCCTGGTAATAGTTTAGAGGCATTCCCTTACATTTTACACAGTTGAGGAATCAGTAACTTTTGGACTTGCCCTAAGATTATATGACCTTGGTTTATTCTAGAGAAAAATTTAGAGAGCTGTATAGGTGTTTTGGTTGCTGTTTACATTAAAGCTGTTTTAAGCTGTTCCTCATTCTGGTAGTCTGTCTTTGGACCCAGAAATGTTACAGGGATGAACCTCAGAACTATCAGGGAGGCAGCACTGGAGCATTTTTCTACTTAAAGATTATCCCAGATCTATCTGAGGAATCCTCTTCCAGGGTGTGGTCACATGGCAAGCTTACCGCGATTTGTTACCGCTGTGGATTTGATTGGGGATATTTCTTTTTGGGTTGGGTTGACCACACATCCCTCCCTGAACTGCTTGCATCGTGCAAAGAGGCTCCAGGCACTGTTCAGATAGCCACACCACCGCTTGGGCAGCATGGCTTTTTTTATATATATACATTGAATTTATTCAGTGCAGGATTGCTCATGCGCACAATGATGGAAGCTTGTAAAAAAAATATCGCAAGACGGACGTTCAGATGACCTAATTGCGATCATTGCAAGAGATGGCTGTCCAGGTCTGCGAAATTGCAATTCAAAGCGCAAATATCCAGAAAGTACTTGATTTTCCGGGTGTAGGAAAACTCGCTAGGGAACTGGGAGGATTGTGCAAGTGAGCCCACTTCGGTTCGGGATACGGATGCGACTGTCTGATCAGCAATTTTAAATGTAAGAGGAAACAGCGGTGAAACTAAGGCTGCCAAGCCATGGCGGGGGATCCATGCGTCTTCACAGGATCTCTGCCGCGGGGGGACAGCAATACGCATTGCACCACCGTCGCCAGGATGTGACGCTACGGGGCTGTTTGGAGTCCCGTTGCCAGAGTGACACATAGCGTCACATCCTGGCGATGGCAGTGCAATGCGTATCGCTGTCCCCCCATGGCAGGGATCCTGTGAAAACACATGGATTCCCCACCGCAGCTTGACAGCCCTAGGTGAAACCCAATCAAAATGACCATGTGACCACGGCCCCAGCCAAACCTAGGATAGCCAGCTCTATTTTGGGAAATTCCTTGAAATTTTGGAGGTGGAGCCTGAGAATGGCGGGGTTTGGAAAAGGAAGGGACCTCAGCAGGGTATAATTACATCGCGTTCACGTCCAAAGCAGCCATTTTTTCCAAGGGAACTGATCTTTGAAGTCTGGTAAAGGTAACTTCAGAGGACAGCAGAAGACAGGAGGGCCTGGCGGGAGCTGGTCCATGGGGTCGCGAAGAGTCGGACTCGACTTTGGAGGCTGGCAATCTTAGGTATTCGTCCCATTGGAAGACTGCACATGAAGTATTCAGAGCATGTGCAGTGCTCCAACAGGGCAAATAATATCCCTGGTCCATTTTGGATTGGGAAAATGGCACGCACCGTTGTTGCAATCCAAATCAAGCCCCTGCAGCTGCTGTTTGTCTGGGGAGATTGAGAACTGGATCTTGGAGACCTGGTTTTTGGAAGAACATCTCACCTCATCTGGACCTGAATTATGTCCATCCCGGTCTTAGTAGCTTCTGTGGAGGCATCATAAAGCTAGCCTCTGTCAAACAGAGTGTAATGACTGGCAAGGTTTATTCTCAACAAAGGTAGCACCAACTTCGAGCCACAGCCCCAAATAAGCTGTCTGGGGACTCAGCTCATCATGGTCTACATACCAGCTTGCTACAGTTTCTTCTTACTCTTGGGTGCCTTCCGGATGGAGTTCCTGGTGTCTTGGAGCCTCCATGCCGCATTGTCCATTGTTATCTTGGAGTCTCCTGCTTCTCAGTGATGCACTGTTTTCTCAGGAGGTGGGGCTTCATTGTCTGGCTCATACATTGAGTGTACAATGTTGATATGTTGGTTCTGGGCTGGTCATGTAAACGTCTGGTGGGTCCATCAAAGTATCATCACAGTTATGCAGCTTCTGGTAACTAGGGTTGCCAGTTCATATTTTCCCCACAGTGGGGGGGGGTTTTTGGGGGGCATGCTGGGAGGAGGAGGGGCTGCCCCAACATGATGATGTCACATGGAATGCCATCATTGCGTCAGGGACGCTGCACCATGTGCGCATGCCCCTCCCTTTCCTCCAACCATTTAAAGGGAACCTTTCCTTTAAATGGTTAGGGGAAAGCGGGACCTACCCTGCAAGATTTTGCTGCTCACAGGGCAGGCACGAGCAGCCCCACTTCGAAAGAACGGGCAGAGCTCGTGCCTGCCCTACAAGCCACGAGATCGCAGCTTGCAGGGCAAGCGCGAGCAGCTCCAGCTCTTTTGAAGCAGAAGCCGCTTGCGCTTGCCCTGCAAGTTGTGATCTCACCACTTGTAGGGCAGGCACGGGAAGCCCCTGCTTTAAATGAGCAGGTGCCGCTCAAGCATCCCCTGTAGGCCCTGAGCCAAAAACAACTTTTGGGCATGCGGCCTGCCTCTTCCAAATGCTGTTGGGAAGAGGTGGGGGTGCAGGTGTGCACGTCCACCCCTTTTCCTGCCTCTGCGAGATTTAAAGGGCCAGCTGGAGGGCCCATTAAATCTTGTAGAAGGGGGTTGCCAGGTGTTGCTCTTGGGGGTGTGGCTTCCCCCTCCAGCCAGCTGGCTGGTGGCAGGAAGGAGCCTCCCCCCCCAAAAAAAATTGGGAAACTCCCACGAGACGGGGGGATCTGGCAACCCTAGGTAACTCATATTGTAGGCACTGGATTCAGTAGTAGAAGCTATCTCCTTCACTTTTGACTGCAGCCCAGCAAGAATCAATTAAGAGCAAAGGATAGACAAGGAGAGATTTTTCTCTAAAGGAAAATAGACTGCATGATATAACTAATAAGATGACCATTGATCTGTGAAAGTTGCAGAGCTGATAAAGCAGCCCTTTGCTAGAGCTTTGGGAGAGTTCTGTCCTATGAAGAATTTACTTCAAATCCAGCAGGAAGCATTTTTCGGTGGTAGTGATACCTCAGAGTACATATTTGCTTATGGTATACAGTTCACTTGACTTTCCTAGAAAAAGGGGGGGAAAGTCCGTCCGTCCTCAACAGTCTCCACTATTTGATTCTGTTTTCACCCAATGGAATCTGGGCAATGGATGTTTCAAGGAAACAAATTTGAACATTTCAAAGTACTAAACGTTTTAGAATCCTTTCCCCTACTAACTCTTTTTAATAGTAATATTGGCAGTGGTCTTATTTTAATTGCTGATTATAAAAACTTGAGAACTATATCGTCTAACTTATTTTTAAAAATTATTGATTAGATTCTGACACCCTCCCGTCACCCTCCAATAGTTATTTCAATTATTAAAAATTACAACTCCTCAAATCCATAGGTGGCACATACAAGACAATTTCAATTTCCGCGGAGATAACAATGGCCCCGTTCACACAGCGAATTTGCCGCAGGAGAGCCACGATTGGATGGCGGATTTTTCCGGGCGCAATCAAACCACAACATCTGGCAAGGGGAGCGCACCTGTGGCCAACCCGTGGCATGCCGCCAAAAATGTGCGATTATTAAAAAAAAAAAACCTTGAAGGTAGTAGCAAACGGTTTGCCACGGGCTGCCTCCAGACTCCCTTGATGTGATTGCGCCAGCGCGGCTTTTCCCTCCGGCCATCTTCATTGCCGCACACACGCCGAGGGCCAGAACCATGGGTTGCTGCCGACGTGTCTGATCGCATTATCGCGCAGCTAATTGTGCCCCCACAAATAGCTATGCCTCCCCCCCCCCCGCATTTTCCGGCCCATGTGACCGGGGCCGATATAATTCAACAGCACTGGAGAAGGCCGAAATTGGAGACAGGGAGGGGAGGACCATCGAGCAAGCTGTCATTTCCCTCAGTCCTGAACCGTACCGCTCTGCTTTACAGGCCCAGCAGAAGAGTGAGAGATTTCGCAGGGCCCGGATCTCAGCTGGCAGAGCGTTCCATAACCCACAGACCTTACTGGTAGAAATAACTTACATGTAAGATCTTTCTCCGATTTTTTAATTTATTGTTTAGATGTTTATAGATCAGTTTTCTCCCCGGGGGGGGGACCCAAAGCAACTCCCAACAGCCTTCTGCCCTCCAGCATTTTACCCTCAAAACAACATCCCTGTGAGGTAGGATAGGCTGAGAGTGTGCGACTGGCCCAAGGCCATCCACCCAGCTTCAGTGGCAGAACAGAGATTTGAACCTGGGTCTAGTGCAACCACTAATTCTAGTGCAGCCACTACTCCACATTGGCTCTAAGACACTTTGTTGCAGCAGACTTCAGTGCAAAGCCTTTTGGCTGATATTAGGGGATGTATTCTGGTATAAATGGTTTGAGGTTTTAAGTTGGGATGCTTTTGGAATTCTCAGATTTCTCTCAAGGTTTTCCAAATGACCTGATAATGTTTCTGAAGAGGGAGGGTGCACATAGTTCAGTGGTAGTGTGCATATATGTATCAGTTTTTAACAGTTTTCCCCTACTGTTTTGGTTAGGTATAAGGCAGCTTCATGCATTCAGTAAAACCGAGGCATTATAAAGTTTCCATTGTTCTGTGTTTTATTTATGAATTATTGACCAAACCCACTATATATGTGGGTTGCCACGCCTTTTAGTTTGTGTCTCTTTGCATTCCTTTACATTAGTGATTCAAGTGCATATGTGCATAGGTAAAGGTAAAGGTTCCCTTGCTCAAAAGCCAGTCGAATCCGACTCTAGAGTTGTGGTGCTCATCTCCGTTTCAAAGCCGAAGAGCCAGCGCTGTCCGAAGACATTTCCGTGGTCGTGTGGCCGGCATTACTAAACACCAAGGCGCACGGAACGCTGTTACCTTCCCACCGAAGGGGTACCTATTTATCTACTTGCAATTTCTTGCTTTCGAACTGCTAGGTTGGCAGGAGCTGGAACTAGAGACAGGAGCTCACCCCGTCTTGCGGCACCCGGGTCTTGAACTGCTGAACTACTGACCTTCCACAGCCTGCAGTTCAGCGTCTTAACCACTTGAGCCACCGCAGCTCCTTGCATATGTGCATACAGCACTGCAAAATATACAAATGTGTGGGAAATGGAAGCCATGGAAGGAAACAGCTAAACTGGAATTAAGGGAGGAGGAGGAGAAGGAGAAGGATTGGTTTTTATGTCCTGCTTTTCTCTACCCTAAGGAACCTCAAAGCAGTTTACAATCGCCTTCCCTTCCTCTCCCCACAACAGGCACCATGTGTGGTAGGTGGGGCTGAGAGAGTTCCGAGAGAACTGTGAATGGCCCGAGGTCACCCAGCAGGCCTCATGTGGAGGAGTGGGGAATCAAACCCAGTTCTCCAGATTAGAGTCTGCCGCTCATTACAGCGTGCCCAATGCAGAGCAAAATTCGGTAACGATGTAAAGAACAGAAGGGGGAAATTGCATCCATCCATCCCTAGCTTAAAGCCAGTGCTTTTGACAAGCTCGCAAGGAATGGGAAAATAATTAATCCATATCTGTAAATCTAACAGATGTGTCTGGAGTGGGTGCCCCCTGCCATCTTCACAGTTTTGACTTCTCAATTAGGTGATGTCCTCGTTCCATCCCCCGTGCCCCGTACTGTAAATACCAGAAGTCCCTGAGTGTTGCAGTGGTGGTAATTAATTTCTTAAGTAATTAGAACGTTTTGAAATGTGATCGCTGATTCTGGCAGAAGACAGTTTGTAGTAGAGCGTGTGAAGTGACAGGCGGAGATGGTTTCTAGTGGAGATATTTTGTATGCTTGCCACACAAATGCTGCCTTTCATTTCTACTTTTGAGAGGTGCCGCTTGCCTGTTAACTCCTTTTCTAGTGAGTTTTCCAGTGCATTGAGAACAAGAATGAGATCACATACTTTCCCATGCAGTAATAGGAAAGAGCCAGAGTCCAGGAGCCCCTTAAAGACTAACAAAATTTGTGGTGGGGAGGAGGTTTCGTGAGGCACTGCTCACTTCTTTAGATACAGCCATGCAGTAGTCGAGATTAGGGGTGTGCACACAAAAAATAGTATTTTTCGGGTTTGGATATACCAAACCCGAAAATATTGGTATGTACCAGTATTCTCGAATCCCAATTTTGGTATAATATTGGGATTTGGGAAATAATATGTATTGTTGAATTTATTTGTCTCCATACCTCAGCATGCCTCAGTGCCAAAAAAAGTCACAGGCAGCTGGTGGCCTGCAGGGACACTAGAACCCCAGGGCAGTCACACACAAGCTGAAGACTCCACAGATTAGAGGAAACATTGGTACCAGTATTCCCGAATCCCAATATTGGTATAATATTGGGATTTGGGAAATAATATGTATTATTGTTGAATTTATTTGGCTCCATACCTTCCGTTCTCTCCCTGAGTCATGCCACAGTGGCGTCATGCCTCAGTGAGTGAAGGGAAGGCTGTAAATGCTTCCCCTTCACTCGTTGACACATGCCCCCATTGCAGCACAACTCAGGGAGGGGAGGGGAAGGCACATGCATGACTCGGCTTTGCAAAGCCAAACCACATGTTAGAAACCTGGACGTGGCATGAGTTCACCTGGAAGCTGGGAGAAGTCACGCAACTTCAGCAAGTGAAGCTGAGCCCGAATAAAAGCTGAATAATATCATCTTTTATTCGGGCTCAGCTAGATCGGTAGCTGAATCAGATTAGAACATCTGATTCGGCTAAATAAATGCCTGAAAAATACTGATAAGGTAATTTTTGGGTAAGGGGCTGCAGTGGCTTAGAGGTTAAGATGCTGAGCCGCAGACTGGAAGGTCTGGAGTTTGGCAGCTCGAGACCCTAGTGCCGCATGACGGAATGAGCTCCCGTCTCTGGCCCCAGCTCCTGCTAACCTAGCGGTTCAAAAGCAAGAAACTGCAAGTAGATAAATAGGCACTGCTTCAGTGGGAAGGTAACAGTGTTTAGTTGTGCTGGCCACGTGACCACAGAGAAGTCTTCGGACAGCGCTGGCTCTTCGGCTTGGAAACGGAGATGAGCACTGCCCCCTAGACTCTGATTTGACTAGCTTTCGAGCAAGGGAAACCTTTACCTTTACTATGTGGGGGGTATTTATTTGGCTTAGTATATACTGAGCACACACCCCTAGTTGAGATATTTTGCAGAACCCTGATGCAACAGCTTTGCCCTGCCTATTACTTCCTTATGTGACCATCAAGGGTAGACTGGTCCCATATACGCCTTGGAGAGCATTACGCTCTAAGAGTCAACATCTCCTAGTGACCCCTGGCCCAAAGGACTTCCGCCTGGCCTTGACTAAGGCCAGGGCTTTCTCTGCCCTGGACCCCACCTGGTGGAACATGCTCCCTATTGAAATCAGGGGCCTGCGGGATCATATGCAATTCTGCAGGGTCTGCAAGACGGAGCTCTTCCGCCAGGCCTTTGGCTGAGGCAGCGGGCATCCACATATGGCTCCCCCGAGGTTGCAATCTCCCACTTTCTAGTAACCAGAGGTCATTTCGGGGGGATTGCAGGGGATCGCAGTTCCCCCGGGTGAGGTACGGGGGGGCAGGGCACATGACGAAGCCCCGCCCTCTGCTTCCGGCCGCCCCGCTTCCGGCCCTCATTCAGCCAGGAGGAGGCAGGAGAAGAGGGAGGGTAAGTTGCTTCCTCCCTGCCTCTCCCCACCCCTGCCTGCCTGGGGCCAGGGAGGGCCTTCGCGGGGCTTCCTTGCACTCCCGCCGGCCTTGCAGGTCCACCGCCGGGCCCCTCATGGGGCTCGGCAGTGGAGCTGCAAGGCTGGCAGCGTCCGGGACCGTTGGGGGCGGGGTGTGTGGCCTTATGACACACTTCCGGTGATGCAAGGGGGTGTGGCCTTATGACACACTTCCAGTGATGTCAGGGGGTGTGGCATATGCTAATGAGTTATGCTAATGAGTTTCCCTAGCTCTTTTTCTATGAAACGACCCCTGCTGGTAACCAGCTAGTTACATCTATGGGCCGGATTCTCCCTACGGCAAGAATGACTACTGTTTTTATATGTTTTAATCTGTTTTAAATTTTATTGTATTTATTAAATTGTTGTAACCTGCCCTGAGCCTGTTTACGAGATGGGCGAATAAATGCGAATAAATAAATAAATAAAATTAAGGTTGCCAGGAAAAATCCCAGGCAGCTGGTGGCCTGCAGGGACACCAGAACCCCAGGGCAGTCACACACAAGCTGGGTGTGAGCTCCCTTGGGGTGAGTGGGAGCTTCCGCTGCTTCAAGCCAGAGGCTCCTGCCTCATACAAGGCAAGTGTGAGCTACAGCCACTGAAAGCTGGCAACCCCCGCCTCAAGCCAGCCCTTGTGGCCACAAGTCACCCAGCCCTGCCTTGAGTGAAGCAAGCAGGAGCCACTGCAGCAAGCCTGCCAGGATGTGTGAGATGGCAGCCTTCACCATGTACAAGGCGGGCAGGAACTGCTGTGAGCCTCTTCGTTCCTTGCCCCCTCCGTTGAGGGGTGGGGCTGGTGGTGATCGGATGTCCGGGCCTTTTCCCGGGGCCCGCTCGGGCTGCCCAGTCCACCCCGATGACCACCTTTGAGAAGGCTTGAGAAGTCTTCTGGGGAAGGAGTGACAAGAAGATTCCTTGGGCAAAAATGCAGTTTTAGAGAAGAGGGAAGGAGGAGGAGTCACTGAAGGGTACTAGGGTTACCAACTGTGGTTTGAGGAATTCCTGGAGATTTGGTGGGGTGGAGCTTGGGCAGGGTTTGGGGAGGAGTGGGAGCTCAGCAGGGTATAATGCTATGGAGTCCACCCTCCAAAGCAGCCATTTTCTCCAGGGGAACTGCTCTTTGTCATATGAAGAGTGGTTGTAATCCCAGGAGATCTCCCGGCCCCACCTGGAGGCTGGCAACTCTAAAGGGTACACAACAAATTGGGAGGAAGGAGTGGGGCAAGGATGGAACCTTTGAAGGGCTGGAGAAAGCCAACTACTGCTAGATTACTGAGTGGAAGAAGAGTAAGCATTCAAAACAGACCAGCCTAGGTCCCGATCACAACGCAGAATTAGCTGCGTGATAGGCACAAATGCCAGGCGGATTTTAAGGGCCTGATCACATGGGAACATCTGGCAAGCGTCCCAAACCCGTCGGCAACCCATTTTACTCCATCAAAGAAGCGGAGTTAAAAAATACCGGGGAAAGTGCAGTATCAAATGAGTTTGTGACGGGCCGCAGACGGACTTCCCCATGTGTCACGACAGGGCCAGTGGGGCAAGGCAGAGAGGGGGAGTTCACAGTCCAGTCCGAGAGTCAAGCCAGAGAGGGACCAAAATAACCAGAGCAACAGTCCCAATACATAAAGCCAGGCCATAGTCAGAGCGTTGCCGAGAGTCAGAGTCCAGATAAGCAAGCGTCGAAGTCAGGGTGCAGAGCCGAGGATCAAGAGCCAGGGGGTCATCAAAATGCAGACTGGGGTCAGGAGCCAGGAAGGTCAGTAGCCGGTTACCAGGAACAGAGTCAGGAACAGAGCTTTTGAAGAACCCCCCCCCCAATTTCCCCCTTGCACATATCGTTCCCTTCTCCATATAGGAAGGTTGTCCAGGAGTACTAGCTGCTAGCAGGTCCTGCCTCGGACCAAGCGGAAGAAGCAGCAGCATTCCTGTTGATTCTGGATTGCCTTCACCACGCTAACGAGCTAAATGTTGTGTGTTTATTTACTTCAATTGTACCCCATCATTCTCCTCTCCTCCATTTTGTCCCCCCACAACAACCCTGTGAGGTAGATTAAGGCTGAATGTATACGACTGGCCCAAGCTCACCCTGCAGTCTTCTGTGATGGAGTTGGTATTAAGTCCTCGATCTCGATAATGCGGGAGTTTGCCCATTTCGAATTGTGATCTGAGATCGATGGACATTATCATTCTATGGCTGAGAAAAGAAATTGGCAGTTCTATTAATCAGTTATCCTGGGGTGGGGGGGATGACATTTAAAATTACATGGTCAACCCCCCCCCCAAAAAAAATAGAAGTCAGTTGGAATGGAAACTTCACATTTGTTTATTCTGTATAATTGGGGAACCAAATGAGGGAGAGCTTTGAGGTAGTTGACCAGCAAGATGTATCAGGGACAAATCAGGGAGAGCCAGTTTGGTGTAGTGGTTAACTGTGCGGACTCTAATCTGGGAGAACCGGATTTGATTCCCCACTCCTCCACTTGCACCTGCTGGATGACCTTGGGCAAGCCATAGTTCTGATAAGAGCTGTCCTTGAAAAAGAGCAGTTTCTGTCAAGAGCTCTCTCAGCCCCACCTACCTCACAGGGTGTCTGTTGTGGGGAGGGGAAGGGAAAGGAGTTTGTAAGCCGCTCTGAGACACCTTTGGGCAGTAAAGGGCGGGGTACAAATCCAATCTCTTCTTCGTCTTCTTCTTCTTCCTCTGAGACTTTTGCTGTTTCAGTGAGTTTAACGTAGCGATGCTGTAAATGTACACACTCACCTTGTGATGTGATTCATGTTGACACTTGGGAAGACAAACCCGCCAAATCCAGATTATCCAGCGTGAATCACACAAATCGGAATCCTCTAATTTACAACTTGCCCCGACCATCTCATTAGAAAAAAATGAGAAATGGGCCGAACTGTATGTATACAGGCTTGAAATCATTTGTGGGGAATTGCTGCTGCCATAATAAAACTAGAGAACACAACCTTGGGGGTGTAAACCTGAAAGGAGACACTTAAGAGTCAGTTACACCTCTCAGGTCAATGGCTGGCATAGGACTGATTTACAGATATATGAGCTATACAGTAGGGAGGGCTGGTTACCCACAGGGCCAGCAAGTATCACTGCCTCTTCAACCTGCTTTTTGATGTCAGTGCTGATCTTAATGTGATGGGGGTGTCCAGGGCTTTTTTTGTAGAAAAAGCCCAGCAGGAACTCATTAGCATAATAGGCCATGCCCAACAGCAGAAACTCATTAGCATATTAGGCCACACCCCTGACAGCACAGCTCATTCGCATATTAGGCCACACCCCCATGTTGCCAGAAGTGTGGTCATCCAACCACACCCACCTTTTGCTTCTTATTCTCTTTACCTTGTTGTCAAAACACAGGGCTTTTTTTTGGAGCAGGAACTCCTTTGCATGTTAGGCCACACCCCCTAATTGTAGCCAATCATAATGAGTTTCTGCTGTTGGGTGTGGCCTGTTATGTTAATGAGTTCCTGCTGGGCGTGGCCAACTTGGGAGCCAGCCGGAACTCCGTTCCTGTCCGTTCCTGCCCAAAAATAGCCCTGGGGGTGTCAGATAAAGTTGCCAACCTTCCGATGAGTCCTGGAGATCTCCCGGAACTACACTGGATCTCCAGACTACACAGATCAGTTGCGCTGGAGGAAATGGCTGCTTTGGAGGGTAGACTTTTATGGCATTATACCATGCTGAGGTCACTGCCCTCCCCAAACTCTACCAACCCAGGCGCGACCCTTAAATTTCCAGGATTCTTCCAACACAGAGGTGGCAACCCTAGCGACAGAGCAGGAAAGTCAGGAATGAAATTCCGCCATGGAACTCCTTCAGTGCTCCTGGGACTGTCCCTCAGAAAAGAAATGAGAACACGCCTCGTGGCAAAATTAGATAATTTCATGTCCCTGAGTCCATCGCGGGAATGTGGCACACTTTAGAGCCTTTTAAAAGGAATTTAAAATTAACAGCAGCAAAAGCAACCATCGCTCAACAATGGAAAAATGAAAAAAAAAAAACCTTCACTAGACCAGTGGGTAAGGAAAATATGGGACTACTTTACTCTAGAAAAAATTACTGTTTACTTAGATAAAACAGTTATGACAAAGTTACTTCTAGACCCACTAGACAAATGGTTTCCTTTCTTAGAAAAAGTAGACGCAGAAAAGATGATTTGTGAAAAATGGGCATTGCATACTATTGACTCAGCGTTAATATAATTCTTCATTACTGAGTTTACTATTAATAGGTTATATGGTTCTCTGATATTAGCAAGCATTAATACTGCTGTACACCCACTATATCTTTTACCAGTTATATTGTTCGTATTATTGCTCTACTTGTGTAAAAACTGTATATGTTTTATAAAATTTAATAAAATTCAATAAATTGCTTTTTTGTTTTTTAAAAAAAAGGAATTTAAAATCACTGCGGGGGCTTGATCCTGACACAGTCCAAGGTGTGGGAGAGCGAGGAGCTCCTGTCTTTCCCCACTGTGTCATTTTCAGGAGCTGAAACAGCTCTTGAAAATGGCACTGGGTGAAGGGATGACAAGAGCCACCCATCCCTCTGTAAGTAAAGGTAAAGGTTTCCCTTGCTTGAAAGCCAGTCGAATCCGACTCTAGGGTTGCGGTGCTCATCTCTGTTTCCAAGCCAAAGAGCCAGCGCTGTCCAAAGACATTTCCATGGTCATGTGGCCGGCATGACTAGATGCCGAGGTGCACGGAACGCTGTTACCTTCCCACTGAAGTGGTACCTATTTATCTACTTGCAATTTCTTGCTTTTGAACTGCTAAGGTTGGCAAAGCTGGGGCCGGAGACGGGAGCTCATTTTGTCTTGCGGCACTCGGGTCTTGAACTGCTGAACTACCGACCTTCCAAGGCTGCAGTTCAGTGTCTCAACCACTTGAGCCACCGCAGCCCCTCTGTACCATGGTGTTAATCAGGATTGAGCCCCCTCTGTGACTTGCAAAGTAAAAATGCAGGCTCTAAAATGCCGCCACATCTCCATGGGGTGTGTGGTTATTGTCTAGAATGGCTTTTAAGTTTGTACTCTTCTTATGTTGATACACAGTGGGTGAGTATAGGGGGAAAGTGGAATTCGCAGGGCCCACCTTCTCTGGATGCGCATGGATGCGCATGATAACTAGTAAAAGAACCCGGATGTGCGCATGATAACTAGTAAAAGAACCCGGATGTGACCAAACTATGTGGAGCCGGGGACCCCACTTTCTGCTATTCTCTCTCTCTCTCTCTCTCTCTCTCTCCCCCCCCCCCTTTTACTGGCCCTTTGCTTTCACTGTTTCTTGATTGGTTTTCTGCTGCTGTAATTGTTTTTCAATTTACCGTCTAATTATGTTGTTGCTGGGTTGGGTTTAGAGTTCATATCCTGCGATTTATTGTGCGTAATATACCTATTTACATTGTATCTAAGCCCTATCTGTATCTATGCACACTAGGTGTGAATTTCCAATTAATAAAATGTTGCTACGGTATACTATAAATAGAATAAAATATTTATAAAGACAGATGAAAACCTTTGCTTGCCAAAAAAACCCTACAATGGCTCTCCAGTGTTTTACAAAGGGCTTTTCTTGCTTCCTCCTTTCCTTCTTCAATCGTACAATCGCAGTGATCTTTAATAGTCCCACCACTTTTCACGTTTGACACGGCCATTCTTTTCTGCCACCAGTCCTGCCGACGAACGCCGTTCTGATGCTCTCGTAATTCCTGCAACCGTGAGCAAAATCGCATATTAAATTTGTGTGATCTTTACCTGTCAATATGTTAAAGCTGTATTTTATTACTGAAAACCACCTTGGGAACGTTTAAACTGAGCAGTGTGGAGTATATAAATCTTTTAAATGAATGAATTGAATAATGAGATGTGGGCAGAGGCTACACTGAACGCATGCTGAAGGCACTTGAGGGGTGACCACACTTGAGTGGATGTGATCCCGCTTCCCTTTCTACAAGCATTGGCAATAGATGTAAGCCTCTCATTTTCTGTAGTAAACAGTCATGTCAAGTGTAAGTTGTCTGTGAATATAGACTATAGAGCCAGTTAGGTGCACTGGTTAGGAGTGCAAACTCTAATCTGGGAGAACCAGGTTTGATTCCCCACTCCTCCACAGGCAGCTGCTGGTGCGAGCTTGGGCAAGTCATAAATTCTTTCAGAGCTGTTCTCTCACAAGCACTCCTTGAAAGAGTTCTCTCAGCTCCACCTACCTCACAGGGTGTCTGTTGTGGGGAGGGGGAGGGAAAAGAGATTGTAAGCTGCTCTGAGACTCTTTTGAGTAGTGACGACGAGGAAGCTATCAATCCAGTCTCTTCTTCCTCCTTCTTCTATAGTGTGGGGCAAGAGAGTACATTTTAACCTCACATCCAAGAAGGTCCCAATGATAAGAGACAAAGGTCCCAGTCACACGTGCTGGAAAATGCGCGGGGGGGGGAAGCGAGGCTATTTGTGCCGTGGTAATTTGACCCGCTGCTGCACGATCCAACGCAATGGCAGGAGAAGCAGGTGTTATTCCTTGCAGCCGGCTTCCAGTGCGCGTCATCCAGGAACCAGTGATGCGATCAGAGCGCGCCTGAGTGATCACACCAGCAACTCCGTCCTCGGCCCATCACAACCTTGTTTGATAGTGGACTTTCCGTGGTTGTTTTTTTACTCCACTTCTTTGACTGACTGCTACGGGTTGCCGATGGGTGCAGGACACTGGCCAGATGTGTCGGTTTGATCGCGCCAGTAAAATCCGGCCAGCATTTGTGAGTATCCGGTGGCAGATTTCTGTGTGTGATCGGGGCCCAAGATTGCTTCTTTGTGAAAACGGCTTTGCATGCTACAGAAAATCTCTGTCAGAAATATTAATATAATCTTAGAAGTATCTGATTTTTATTTCTTTCACAGCCCACCCCTGCAAAGCTTTACACTGGGTATGACTGCTACAACCATACAATTGTGTCGCTGCTGTGACAATCTGCCTGTTTTAAGCCCGTATGTCAAATTTGCTACTGGAGAGACTTTAAAACTTTTTTGTTAGTTAATACGTTTGGGGCTTGATTTAGAACCTGTTTACTCTGATTTGAATCCACTTCTAAGGGTGCATGTCATAAATTACGCTGGGAGCCAGTGTGCATTCACCGGCTTGCAGTTTGTGCCGGATAGCTGCATAAAAACCTGGAAATCCTGACTTCAGCACAACACTTAATACATTCTTGACTTCCAATAATTTCTTACTGTAATAAAGTGATCTTTAGATTTGTCCTTAGGGCTCCGATCAAATCTCTTCAGCAGGCAGTGTAAAAGCAAAGACGTCTTTTATCGTCGTCTATATTCCTGTGCCAGATGCTGGTGCGTTGCATACACGGGTCCGTCTGCCAACCTCCATCTTCCTGGATTGTTTTGCTGGCATGGGAAGGACAGGAACTGCCAGAAAGTCGAGGGGGACAAGAAGGCAATAACTGTGTTTGGGGAAATCCACTTGCACCTGCTGATGTGACCTTGGGTCAGTCACAAGCTCTGGCACAGCTGTCCTTGAAAAAGAGCAGTTTGTGTCAGAGCTCTCTCAGCCCCACCCACCTCACAGGGTGTCTGTTGTGGGGAGGGGAAGGGAGAGGAGTTTGTAAGCCGCTCTGAGACTCCAAGTGAAGGGCGGGGTATAAACCCAATCTCTTCTTCTTCTTCTCTTCTTCATTAACCCAACAATGGTGATACAGCTGCAGTAAAGTGCATATATAGAGACATACATTCAGCGGTACATCCACTCTCGGTGGGCTCAGGCCGGCAATAAAATTGGCACAAGGCATAGATGATGAAATGCAGCTCCTCACCTAAATGCCTGGCAGAAGAGCTCTGTTTTCGCGGCCCTCCGGAACTGTGAAAGGTCCCATGGGGCCCTGATCTTGTCTGGAAGCTCATTCCAGTAAGTTGGGGCTGGCACAGAAAAGGCCCTGGTCCTGGTCGATACCAGCCTGGCATCCTTGGGACCGGGGGGGGGGGAACGATTTTGGGGCCTGGACCGCAATGCTTTCTGGGGAACATCTGGGGAAAGGGAAAGGCGGTCCCTCAGATAAGCTGATCCCTGACCATAAAGGACTTTAAAGGTCAAGACCAGCACCTTGAAGTGAATCTGGTATGGTATTCGCAGCTGGAGAACTTCCCCCACTCCCAAATGCCAGGCACCCCTGTACCAACATTTTTTAAAAAAAACACCTTTTCATGCACAGTGAAGGGTTGTTGTGACAACACTAGCCAGGGAGCTTAGAAGAAGAAGATGAGGTTTTTATACTCCGCATTTTTGTACCTTAAGGAATTGCGGCTTGTGATCACCTTCCCTTCCCCACAACAGGCAACTTATGAGGTCGGTGGGGCTGAGAGAGCTCTGAGAGAATAGTGACTGGCCCATGGTCACCCAGCAATAAATCGATCTAATTTATTACAGCAAGAGCCAGTAGAACAGTGCAATTCTGATACGAGAAGGATTAAAACAGTAGGAATAGTATAAAAACATTAACGAGAAAATTAATAAAATTAGTAAAATAATGAGAAGAAGAAGAAGAAGAAGAAGAAGAAGAAGAAGAAGAAGAAGAAGAAGAAGAGAAGAGATTGGATTTATACCAAAGGTGTCTCAGAGCGGCTTACAAACTCCTTTCCCTCCCCCTCCCCACAACAGACACCCTGGGAGGTAGGTGGAGTTGAGAGAGCTCTGACAGAAACTGCTCTTTTTCCAAGAACAGCTCTTATCAGAACTACAGCTTGCCCAAGGTCATCCAGCCAGGTGCAAGTGGAGGAGCAGGGAATCAAACCCGGTTCTCCCAGATTAGAGTCCGCGCACTTAACCACTACACCAAACTGGCAGCTTAATTTTCTGTCTACGTCTATTTGCATGCCCAAGCTCCAGCACAAAAGCTGCCTCATACTAGAAGTAAAACATTTGAAGTTCGACCCATCAGGGACTTTTAAAAGGCCTAGGGAAGCTGCCCCCCAAAAGGTGTCACATTGAAAGATAGCGAGGTCATTGAGGGCAGCTCATCACAACCCTTCTGTGCAGAGGCAGCACATCTCTATGTCTTCTGCATTCAAGAAATATTTCAAACATTTAATGAGTATCTTGCTAAACTGTCAATAGTCCGCCTATTCCCATGTGAAGCCAAGAACATAAAAGAAGAGCCCTGCTGGATCAGACCAGGGTTCCATCTTGACCAGCATCCCGTCTCACACAGTGGCCAACCAGTTCCTCTGGAGGGCCAAGAACAGGGCATAGAGACCGAGGCCTTACTAAGAACCTAAGGAGAGCCCCTCCTGGCAACCAGCAGGGGGTGGGGGGAATTACCAGGAGCAGCAGGGTGGCCCAGCCCAAGGGTTGCCAGCCCCCAGGTGGGGCCTGGGGATCTCCCACTTTTACAAGTGATCTCCAGCTGGCAGAGATCAGCTCCCCTGGAGAAAACGGCTGCTTTGAAGGGTGGACTCTATGGCATTGTACCATGCTGAGGCCCCTCCCCTCCCCAAACCCCGCCTTCACCAGGGATCTGGCAACCCGAATGTAAAGCCAAATATACAATTTCAACTTGAAATGCTCTTCAGCTCTCCTCCTGCCATTGCTGTCTGCCTGCAAAAAGCAGAAAGGCTCATGCATATATCAGGTTTTCTGACAGGTGAGAAATGGGCAGTTTTAAATGTACTTGTGCCGTGTCTCAGAATCGAATCGATTGATGGTCCCGCGGGAATATTGTACACATAAGTGCATCATCAAAGGGCAAAGAACATATGGGTTGTGGGGGGTTTTGCTTCAGAACTATGGTTTGTACTAGCATGCAAAAGTAATTGATCAACTGATCAACTAGATATAGCTAATTGACACAAAGTGTTTTAATTGATTGATGGCACACGACTGTTAATACATATTGTATCAATGGCTACTAGCCATGGGGACTGAAGGGAACCTCCACATTCAGAAGCCTCTGAATCCCAGAGCCAGGAGGCAACATCAGGAGAAGGCCTCAGCCTCTGTGCCCTGCTGTTGGCCGTCCAGTGGAACTGGTTGGGCTCTGTGTGATAAATCTACAAAGGGGACCAGCAATTTAAAGGTACAACAATAATGGAAGAAATTGCTGTTAGGTTCACACAATAGCACTATATAGACAAAAATGAATAAATAAACTTGTTGAGATGACGTTCAATGATGTTTGTAATTTCTATATTTTCAAGACAAAGGACGTCTGACACTGAAGATAGGCGATACGAACATCTGGAGTGGTAGTTCGTTTCGAGACACAACTCTTTTTCAACCACAATTCAGATTCTCTGGTTGTCTTTTTGTGTACAGAGGTAGTATCAATCTTTTCCAACAACAGTTCCAACAGCCCATAGGCTAACAAGTTTATAATACAGCATGCAGGCTTACTAGTTTTCAGTCCCCCCTGTCCCCCAAGCCTGATGCAGTCCTGGGTCTTGTTGCTTTATGGCAGTTTTTCAGCACTTTGCAGCACTGTGAGTCAGCAGAGACCGATAGCTTTTAGTTTCAGCCAGGTGGACATAATCTTCTACAGTAAGTGTAAGCATAGGCCTCACATCAGTTGGCGTGTTGATTAGGAGTGTAGGGTTGCCGAGTCCATTTTAGCCCTCAGCAGGGGACATTGGGGGGCATTCCCGGAGGGGGTGGGGCATCCCCGATGTGATGACATCATGTTGGGGACGTCCTCCCCCAACATCATGACATCATGTTGGGGCCCCTTTAAGTGCGGGGAGCTGGAAGGCTTTGCACGCCTGCTCTCCACTTGGAGATTGGGCATGCAGGAAATGCCAATTCCCTGCACTTAAAGGGGCCCCTTTAAGTGCAGGGAATTGGCATTTCCTGCATGCCCAATCTCCAAGTGGAGATCAGGCGTGCAAAGCCTTCCAGCTCCCCGCACTTAAAGGGGCCCCAACATGATGTGAAAGGGAGAGGGGTGGCTGCGGGTGTTGGGGCTTGGGGGCGGGGCTTCCCTCGTCGGCCAGCTGGCTGGTGGCGGGTAGAACCCCCCAAAAAACAGGGAACCCCTGCCAAATGGGGGGGTTGGTAACCCTATAGAAGTGTGTGCTCAGTATATGTGAAGCCGAATAAATACCTGAAAATGACCTTATAAGTATTATTCTGGTATTTAATCAGACAAATCAGATTTTCTAATGTGATTCGGCTACTGATCTAGCTGAGCCCAAATAAAAGCCGATATTATATGGCTTTTATTTGGGCTCAGCTTCACTTGCTGAAGCGACATGAGTTCACCCACCTTCCGACTGAACTCGCGCCACTTCCTCGTGTGTAGCTTGGCTTTGCAAAAACCATTTAAAGGGAAAGTTCCCTTTAAATGGCTTTTGCAAAGCCAAGCTGCCCAGAGTCACGTGGCACCCATGGCATGACTCCAGAGAGTGAGGGATTTTTAAAAATGCCTCCCCTTCCCGAGTCGTGCTGCAGCCATTGCACACCTGCACAGATGAAGGGAAGGGAATTTGCCTTCCCTTCGCTCGTGGAGGTGTGCAGTCAAGGTGTTGCGACTCCAGAGAGGCTCTTTAAATGCCTCCCCTTCTCAAGTCATGCTGCAGTCATAGCAGATCTCCACAAGTGAAGGGAGGGCAATTTGCCTTCCCTTTACTCATGGAGGACTGCAGCCAAGGCATGCAGCCAATGCCTCCCCTTCTTAGATTGTGGGAAGCCATTTCAGCCCTCCCTTTTTCTCCCCCCCTTGAGGGGGGAGAAAGCAAAACGGAGGAGTTTAAAGGTTTCCTCTATTTAAACTGATCAGCTGATGGGCAGCACTGTTCAATTTAAGTGGGAGGATGCCCTACGGCTCGGGGATCCAGTATGCATTTGATACCCTATGGGGAACAGTCCCCATAGGGTATAATGAAGGCGAATAATTTCAGCAATACCGATTATTTCCTGAATCCCAATGCAATGGTGAAAAATTGCTAGCTCTGGGTTGGGAAGTAGCTGGAAGTTTTGGGGGTGGAGCCTGGGGAGGGTGGGGTTTGGGAAGGGGAGGGACTTCAGCAGGGTATAATGCCATAGTGGACTCTTTTAAGCCATTTTCTCCAGGGGAACTGATCTTTTGGCTCTCTGGAGATCAGCTGTAACAGCAAAAGATCTCCAGTTGCCACCTGGACGTTGGCAACCCTAGGTGGATTGCATGCACTCCAACTGCCTCTGTTTCATGTCTGCCCCAAGAGAATTACTACCCATTAGGACGTATTTCCCAACCGACTGTATGAAACAACCGATCACTATGACAAGTCTCATTTGAAAGAGCTCTCCTCTTTAAGCTGAAGCTGGCCTCCACTGGGGGACTAAAGGGCAAAACAGGCTCAGCAGGACATCTGGTAATCCTATATCCATGTTTCTTCCCTGTTTTTTTTGCCTCTTGTGGGGATGCTTTGTTAACCTTTGAGTGGGCATGTTGCTTGCAGAGTACACCTCCCTCCTCTGGCTCTCTAGAAATCATGTTTCCAGGTGGTTTCTTTCTTGTCACTTGTGAAGAAGTCGCTCAAGGCACCTTGCAGCAGGGGTCATTTTGTAAAAAAAAGAGGTGCAGGAGCTCATTAGCATAACTTATTTGCATATGCCACACCCCCTGACATCACTGGAAGTGTGTCAGAAGGCAACACCCACTGCAACTTACCTATCTGCTTCTTGCTCCTCATGGCCCGGGGCTGCTGGGAGCAGGGGGTGGGGTTTGTCACATGTGCCCACCCCCTGGGCTCTTTACTGCCGGAACGCCGTTCCTGTGTGCTCCTGCAGGAAATGACCCCTGCCTTGCAGTATACAGTCTGCCATTTCATATATATGTATGCAAGCTGTCAGGTCGCAACCAACTTTTGGCCACCCCAGCAAGGGGCTTTCAAGGCAAGTGAGACGCAGAGGTGGCTTGCCATTGCCTTCCTCCGCAGAGCCTTACGTGGTGGTTTCCCCATCCATGTACCGACCCTGCTTAGCTCCCCAAATCTGACAAGATCAGGCTGTACCATACGATTCCACATCCTGCCATTTCATACTCTGAGATATATTGTGATTGGCTGATAATACTGTATGGCAACCATGCTCCGTCACCCCCTGGATTTTAAATCTCCCTTTAAGGTCGCAATTTGTGTCTCCTAGTACTCCTTATCTGGGATATCAGATGCTCCAGAGAAAGGCTGGTGGGACAATCCTAAATAATCACCAGGGTTTCCGTGCCCCTCTGTGAAAATGTCTTCTGTGCCGATAGCATCGAACCTTCTCTGTGCTTCTTTTCATCCCTACAATATGACCAAAGGTGATTTTTCAAAGCCTCCGTCATTAAAGAGGAGGAGGGAGAAATAGACTATTATTCTGATGAAGTATACTCGATACTCATTGTATCACCTGCAATGAGACACTTTAATACATATTTTAGCTACATGGACTGAAGAACAAAAATCTTCATTAGGTTGACAGTCCACATAATAACGGCTTGATGTCAAGAAACAGACTTGGAAAGAAAAGGATGCACCTGTGGCTTTTTTAAAGATCTGTTTGGCTACGACTACCTTAAAGGATCAGAGGATATAGCAATACCACGTATAATGAGTTCCGTCTCCCACAGCTCCTGGCTGAGGCTGAAGATGCTATTTGACATATGTCCTAAAGAAGATTGGAACAATTTTAAGAGTAGCTTAGGAAAAATCCAGGACTTCATTTCACAGTCTGTAATACAGGCAAGACGACGAGACCGTTTTACAGGGCATTTGAGTTGAGGTATTGAACCACTCTCAGCACCCTCTGGTGAACTCAAACAAATGAAATCCTTTTCACCAGCCCTTCAAGAAGTATCTATAACTCTTCCTTCCCCTTCATTTCTTTTCCCCTTTCATTTCATCGGCAACTGAAGAGAGCTGGTTACGGAAAGAGAGCAGGAGTTCTCAAACCGGGACACAGTCCTCCTCCCCAAGCTCTTTATATAATATATATCAGGGGCAGTGTGCCCTCTAAGCTGAGTTAGTGTGAGCCAGCTCACCGTTCTTTAGCCTCCAGCTCACACATTTTTGTCTTAGCTCAGGAAGGAGGGCTCCAGAACAAAGTAATTTATGCAGTAGCCAAACTGGTTCAGTTCCGCAGGGCCTGTAAAACGGAGCTCTTCCACCAGGCTTTCGAGTAGAAGCCGCCGCCACCATCATCTGCCATCCTTATTCCATCTCCCTCCCCTTCTTCTTAATTCCGCAAATTGACCATCTCTGGAGCGGACAATACTGGGGGTGTGAGACATTTCTGGCAGATGACAGCGCTGTAGGGACGTAGATTGTTGTTACTGTATCTTATTATCATTATGGTTGTTGCTTAGCATAAGTCATCTTGGAACCCCATCTTGAATCTATAGTTAAATATCCTTGGAGCACCGTGGAAGGAATTTTAGTGAATTGTATTTACTGTATTTTATACAGTTTGTTTTATTGTTTTAACTTCGGCATTTATGCCCCTGGTGAGCCGCCCTGAGCCTTCGGGGAGGGCAGGATATAAATTTCAAAAATAAATAAATAAATAAAATAAACTGCTCCCTCGCAACTTTAATGCTAGTGGCTCAAAAAGTAGAATTTCTGCTCACGAGACTCCACAGCTTAGAGGGAGCATTGATCGGGGGTCCCCAACATGGCACCCATGGGTGGCATGCCATCTGTGGACACCTTTCCCAGCGCTCGTTTTAGAAAGTGGGTGGGGCCATGTGGGGCTGCTGTAGCCCAGCAGAGCTTCTGATTGGCCACTGGAGATCTGATTGGCGGTGCTCATTAAAATAATGTTGTTCCGGTGGTAGCTACCACTACAGTGTCGGTTTTCTCTTTACCACTGCTCTTCCCAGTCTATATATTTTTTTAAAAAACCTTACTCTTCTTATCCCTGGTACGTGGCCTCCCTTTGTGTGGACACCTTTCCCAGCGCCCGTTTTAGAAAGTGGGTGGGGCCATGTGGGGCTGCTGTAGCCCAGCAGGGCTTCTGATTGGCCACTGGAGATCTGATTGGCGGTGCTCATTAAAATAATGTCGTTCCGGTGGTAGCTACCACTACAGTGTTGGTTTTCTCTTTATCACTGCTCTTCCCAGTCTATATATTTTTTAAAAAACTTACTCCTCTTATCCCTGGTACGTGGCCTCCCTTTGTATGTGGCTCTCCTCTCATGGCAGCACTGCCACAGGAGGTGGTGGCGGCTACAAGCATGGACAGTATCAAGAGGGAATTAGATAAACATATGGAGCAGAGATCCATCAGTGGCTATTGGCCACAAGGTATAGGTAGGAACTCTCAGGCTGGGGCAAGTGATGCTCTGGATTCTTGGTGCTTGGGGGGGTAACAATGGGAGGGCTTCTAGTGTCCTGGCCTCACTGCTGGACCTCCTGATGGCACCTGTGTGACAGAGTGTTGGACTGGATGGGCCATTGGCCTCATCCAAAATTGGCTTCTCTTATGTTCTTATGTACTACCTAAGCACTCAGATCTGTTTTGCGCATGAGAGAAACCCAGTTTAATGGAATTGCTGGGCCAGTGCAAACTTACCAATGTCCCATTTCAATCAGGCACTTGGCTTCAACACAGAGGGGAGGAGCTGCAAGGTGATTCAGAGGAAGAGGGGAAAGCCATGTGGGTCCCCATCAGGCCCTCTGAAGGAACGACTCCACTCCACTTCCAGAGTTTGAAAAACTTCCCCACGAAGTGTTCCATTGCCTTAGCTGTCCCATGATGAAAGCCGATCCTGTGGTGCAATTCCACAGTCTCAAAAAAGGTGTCTCATTTTGCATATTTTAAAAGTAGGTTTGTGATCTGTTTTGGTGCCTCTGGTCCGAAAGGCAGGAGGCAGGGGTCATTTTGTAGAAAAAGAGGTGCAGGAGCTCATTAGCATAACTTATTTGCATATACCACACCCCCTGACATCACCGGAAGTGTGTCAGAAGGCAACACCCACCCCTCAGGCTCCACTGGACTGTTTTGAATTGCTAGCTATTGGGGGGGGCAGATCTGTCCTCAGAGAGGAGGGAGAGTTTGTACCTCAAGGCGGGCCGGGAGGGGGCTCTGCAACTTACCTGGCTGCTTCTTGCTCCTTGTGGCCCAACTGAGGGCTGCTGGGAGCAGGGGGTGGGGCTTGTTGCATGTGCCCGCCCCCTGGGCTCCTTACTGCCGGAGCTCCGCTCTTGTGCGCTCCTGCAGGAAATGACCCCTGACACTGAGGAAAAGAGAACAGATGGATAAGTAGACACTGGTGTCACTGTAAACACTTGTTTTTGACAGTGTGTATGTAGGTCCTACATCGCAGCTGATTTATGGCGACCCCAGCAACAGGCTTTCAAGGCAAGTGAAAAGCAGGGGTGGTTTGCCATCACCTCCCTCTGCATAGTCTTGCTTGGTGAACTCCCTTCCAAGTACCAACCCTGCTAAACTGCCAAGATAAGATAAGATCTGTACAGGTATTTCCCACCCAAGCCAGTCCAGGAACAGGAGGGAACCCTGTACTTTTCCAGTACATTAAACAACAAACCCAGAGTTAGGGTATACCCTCTCAGGTTTTCAGAACAATGTGCCACCAGAACCTCTTTTCACTAGTCCCTGCCTTTCCTAAGGGAGAGATTCCAACCCTTAGTTAGCAT
>NW_015171525.1:3228-13494 GCF_001447785.1 Gekko japonicus | reverse complement strand
GAGTCTCTCTCATTGGGATCAAACAATTATAGCCCAAATCCAGTCATGATCAGCTGTGGCCATGCAGCCAACCACGAGTGGACAGGGGTGTGCCCAATTGTTGGTTGTCATAGCTGCAACATAGGATTGGCTAGAAGTTTGGAAACTCCTCCTGCAGTCAGGTGACCCAACTTCCAGCTTCTCCATGATGTACGTGACATGGCCCATGTAGCCTTAAAGCAGGCACCTTGAAGTCTAGCTCTTCCACTTAGAGGTGTGAAAGAATGTGTGGTTATATGGCATGGCTATTGAGGTTGTTCAGGCCATCTGGTCTGCCCTGGACCATTTGGCCTGCACAGGAAACAGAGACATAGAATGTCATCACAGGAGAAGGCATGAGACTTGTAGAAATCAATATTTCTATACTAGATCGGACTATACTATGCTACCTTCCCTCTAATTTTGGCAGTGAAAAAAGTAAACCAAAGTAAGAGTAACCTGACGACAAGAGGGACAATCCCTGTTAGGGTTGCCAGGTCTGGGTTGGGAAATACTTGGAGACTTTGGGGGTGGAGCCGGGAAAGGGCGGGGTTTGTGGAGGGGAGGGGCCCCAGCATGGTACAATGCCATAGAGTCCACCAAAGCAGCCATTTTCTTCAGGGGACCTGATCTCTGTCAGCTGGAGATTGGTTGTAAAAGCGAGAGATCTCCAGGCCCCACCTGGAGCCTGGCAACCCTAACTCCTGTTTCAGAGTGTGGTGGGGGTCCTTGGTAAATTCGCTGTGCCTCTTTACTCTCCTTTTGGAGCTTGGTAGCTAGAATCCTTAGTTGCTAGGGAAGGGTTTGACTCCTTCCCTAGCATCCCTCAAAGTTAAATTTCTGAGCGGTGTTGGACACATCTTGTCTCTGATGCACATGAATATGAATACATGCGCCATGACCCCAGCGTTACTTAAATAGCACAGTCTAATGGATATTTTTAACTAATGGACATAATGGTCTGGCTGTGTTTTCTAGATTACCCGAAGAATAATTACCATTAAACGGGGTGGGAAAATAACAGATACGGCTTTCAGTGATGTGTAGAGAAGAGCGTTGGGCAATGATCTTTGATTTGCAAACAGGGCTGTTTGAAGTCAGTCCTTAATTTCAGTTGTGAAAATGTTGGAAGGGAGGCAGTCACATACACATAAAAAAGGTAAAGGTAAAGGTAAAGGTTCCCTTGCTCGAAAGCCAGTCGAATCCGACTCTAGGGTTGCGGTGCTCATCTCTGTTTCAAAGCCAAAGAGCCAGCGCTGTCCGAAGATGTTTCCATGGTCATGTGGCCGGCATGACTAAACACCAAGGTGCACGGAACTCTGTTACCTTCCCACCAAAGTGGTACCTATTTATCTACTTGCAATTTCTTGCTTTCGAACTGCTAGGTTGGCAGGAGCTGGAACTAGAGATGGGCGCTCACTCCACCATGCGGCACCCGGGTCTCGAACTGCTGAACTACTGACCTTCCACAGCCTGCAGTTCAGCGTCTTAACCACTTGAGCCACCACACAGACCTTTATTGGCACATGTCAGGTTGCAGAAAGAAACAGAAACAGATAAAGAGGTAACAAGGAGAAATAAGTCAATCATATGCAACTATGCATTGTGCAATCAATCCTTAATTACCAAACTTAGAAATAAGGCTACTTTTTCAGTTTTTCCAGGTGATGAATCATTCAGGAGATGGTGTGCCTTCAAAGCATCCGGCCAGTCTATCATGTTGGGCGGCAGTCACCACATTACCTAGGGTTGCACCACGTCAGCGGCAGCTGCTCCACATGTGAAGTAGGGACTTGGGGAATTTGTAACTAATTCTTCCCTTCCCTTCTTTTCTTTTCTTTTTTTTTCTTTTTGCCTCAGCCATCTCTGTGTTCGGTGAGTTAAGCAGATCTCAGCAGCCCGTCGGCATGTGCACTACACACTGATTTACAAGTGCCGCGTATAAGTAGCACTTTTCCATACATTTCCATTTCCTCTTCGGTATCGATAACTGCAGTTAGCAAAGGGTAGGCTTGTTATCGAAAACTTCCATCGCGAGAGGAAGGGCTTTTGTGGGTCGCACAAAATACTTGTGTTTTTCACTGTGTGAAAGGTTTGTCAGTGGGGTTGCTATCGAGAGGAAGGGCTATTGTGGGTCGCACAAAATACTTGTCTTTTTCACCATGTGAAAGGTTTGTCAGTGGGGTTGCTATCACCCTGCGCACCTGTGGTGCAGATCCGCTTCTGGGACTCATACGATAAACAAAGCAGGTGTATTTTTTTAAAAAAAAAATGAGAGTAAGATTCTTGTTCATTGTTATTGCTTCTTGGCACCTAGGAATGCCATCTGCATTTGACTTCAGAGACTCATAATATGCCAAGATGGGAACATCTGAAGCCGGATGTGGTATTTACGAGCAGAGAATGTTTTTGTTTCGTTGTCACTCGCCAAGAAGGGCTCTTCCTGAGACTCTCTGCAACAGCTGAGTGATAAGGACATGAATAATTATTATCCAAATCAATCAGTGCTGTGACTGTATGGAAATCATAGTGACACTCAAGAGAATCATTTGGCCTGCAGGGCTTTTTTTTTTTTTTTTAATGCCGGGAGTGGGACTTGCAGAACAAAAATAACAAACTGAATCATAATATCTTGGAAGGCGATTAGGCATATTCACAGAGGGGAGGGCTAGGTTTGAGTCCAGTAGCAACTTAGAGACGAATGGGCTATTGGGGTGGGGGGCTCCCAAGATTTGAAGCTTCCTTCATCAGATACCAAGGAGAGAAGGGAGCTTTGACTCTCAAAAGCCCAACATCTCGCTGGTCTCTAAGGTGTTCCTAGACTCGGACTCGGACCAGCATGGCTGCCCTGTGAAACTATATTCACAGATGGCATGCACACAAAAGCTCATACCTTGAGTGAACCTTTTTTGGTCTTAAAGGTGCCACTGGACTCTAGATTTGTTCCACAGATGGAAGAGTCCACAAATGGCTTTGAGCCACAATGACTAAATGGGGCAGCGACTCTCTGAATACAAATGCTAAGGGTTAACAATATAGGAGAGACTTTAGCCTCTTTTCCCTTGGCCTGTAAGCCTTCTGAGGGCATCTGATTGACCACGGTAGACTCTTATGGGAATGACGGTATGGTAACCTGGCTTATAGTATGTATGATATGTTGAATTCCTCGTTGTATTATTTACTACAAGCATTGTTAACCTTATAAACTTTTATAATCTTTTCTTAGTAATATTTTCCACGGTGATTTATTTTTCATTAAGTACACTATTCCCGTGAATCTCTCTTGTGTGTGTGACCACATTAGGAACCAGGATAATGGACTAGATAGATCATTAGTCAAATCCAGCATGGCTGCTCTTATGTTCTGACGTGGAAATAGACATTCTGTGGCAACACAAACAAGCATCTCTCCACCCTGACATTTTGTATTCTTTCCTACTTATTTACTGGCTTGATGCCATAATAAACTCTCTCTCTCTCCCCCCCCCTCTCTCTCTCTATCTATCTATCTATCTATCTATCTATCTATCTATCTATCTATCTATCTATCTATCATCTATCATCTATCTGTCTTCCTTCCTGCTTCCTTCCTTCCTTCCTTCCTTCCTTCCTCCCGTCCTTCCTTCCATCCTTCCTTCCTTCCTTCCTTCCTTCCTACTTGCCTGGATGAAGACCGAACTGTGAATTCATAGTGATCAAATCATTAATACCCATGACATGAGAGGATTATTAGGAGTTTCATCTACTACAGCTTTGCATCGCCCCAAAACACGTTGGGTTTTCCCCTGAATGTAAAGGTTTTGAAATTGTACATTAGCTCTCTTTTTTCATTGCTGCTGTTAAAAGGTTAAATAAGATCTGGTGTTCTTCTCCCCCACGTTTCAAAGGCAATAGCAGCTGCGAGGACGAATAGTAGCTTGGGGGACTTGCTCTTTTTCTGTTTTTTTTTTTTAAATGCTGGGGAGATCCATTAACAGATCCCTCTCTGCCTCACACCTAACTCGGTCTAAAAAAAATAGAGAAAATTTCAGGAGGCTACTGACTTCAAGAAGAAATAATACACTTGGGCTCCGATCACACACAGAATTTGCCGCGGGATACTCACGGATGCTGGGCGGATTTAACGGGCGCGATCACACAAGCACATCTGGCAAGTGTTGCGCACTCGTTGGCAAGCCGTCGCATCCCGCCGAAGATCCGGAGTTAAAAGCTACTGCAGAAACTCCACTATTTTATGCTTGCGATGGGCCACAGATGGACGTCCTCCATCTGATCGCTCCAGTGCCGCATGAAGAGCGCCAGAAACGTGCGCCGACAAACTGCTACCCCCGATTCCCTGCAGTCGCATCTGATCGCGCTCAGCCAGGTCACAAGTGTGGCGCAGCAAAAGGCCACGCCTCCGCCTTGCGTTCTCTGACCAGTGTGAATGGGACCCTGTGATGCCAAATAAGAATAATACGATTCTTCGTTTTTATGCATGGCTTTCTATGCTCAACGTGTTTCATGTGCAGTTTCTTGTTGCAATCCACATAACAGCCTTGTAAAGTGGGGAGGTTTTTTGCAATTGGGATCTTGAGACTGAGGGTAATGGCTTTCTTAAGGCCACCTGGTGAGTTTGCTGCTACAGTGAGATTTGCACAGATGACTATGCAGATTCCATGTCTTTTAACATCTCCAGTTAAAAGCATCGGGTAGTAGATGATAGGAAAGACCTCAGCCTGAGACACTGGAGAGCAGCTACCCGTCAAAGTAGGCAAAACTGACCTTGATAGATCAAGGGTTTGACTCAGCATACAGCAGCTTCATGAGTTCACAGCTGCGATTTGGTGCAGAGGGGAAGCAAGCCTATTTCCCCCAGTGGAAATTGACACAAAATTGTGCGAGCACACATCCTTTGTAGCTGCGGGCTCAGCCTATCACTGCATGATCAGACAGCACACGCGGGCGAGTGGGGAGGGGTTGCCTTTCCCGTGCGCATAAATGAGGAATCACACCACTGCACAGAGGGTTCCCCATGGAGTATGTGGTTATGTGCATACTGCTAAGTGAGGGGGGGGAAACAGCACCAAGTCAGGATGGAATGAGCAGACCATACCGACAGCTTGAGTTCATGCTTGAGTGATCAGACAAGGGAAAGTCTACCTGTGCCCATCGGCACCTGTGCCCATCTTTTAACTCTACTTCTGTGGCGGGGCAGCACAGGGTGCCGACAGCTGTGGGACCTTTCCCAGATGTTACTGTCTGATCATGCCCTTTAGATCCATCAGGCATTCATATCTGAGTCAGGTCTAAAGGCACATCTGACCACGGCCCATGTGTGTCTGTTTTGGACCCAAGTGTGGTCAAAAGAGGTTTCAGTTCAGGATGCCTGTCCTGAAAACAAAAGCGTTTGAATCACTGAGTGTGTATCAAAACCACTGCTATCAACATTTAGAACCTTTCTTTCTTCATCCTTAGTGTGCGGGGTTTTTTGCAGTCAGAAGGTCACTGGAAAAAACATACACAGGTGTCTACTTAAAATGTCTTCATTCACAGGACAAGTGTATGCACTTACAGAATACTTTAGGTCACATTTGTCGGTCTTGTCAGAAAAGGGTCTGAATTGTGGGTGTACAGAGGCTTTGTTTCGTTTGTGAAGTTCTGAGGCATCACAATTAGCGAATACTATAGCTCCATCACAATTGACAACTCCATTTAGTTAAGAAATCCTGTTGTCTGGGTAGCAGGCCTTCTAGCAAGCTCCTGCTGGAAGTCAAGGTTATGCCACATCTATCAAAAGTAGGAAGGACTATATTTCAGTGGCAGCGCACATGTTTTGAACACACGACTTCTCAGGTTTAGACCTTGGCATAACTAGATAAGGGCTCTCAGTTATCAAGGTTGCAAGTTGGCAAAGAGTTTGGAAATCTGTTGCTAGGCAGAGCCGGGGGGGGGTAGAGGGGATGGAGTCAAAGTGGAGGAGAAGAGAAGGCTATAAGCCGCATTGAGACCCCGTTGGGAAGAAAAGCAGAGCACAAATGAAGTAAAGAAATAAGGAGACAAATTCAGGGCTCTTTTTGTAGCAGGGACTCCTTTGCATATTAGGCGACACACCCCTAATGTAGCCAATCCTCCAAGAGCTGACAGTAGCCCCTGTAAGAAGAGCTCTGTAAGCTCTTCTGATACTAGCCTAGAGGGATCCATGGCTGGACTTTTTGGGAAGGCCCAGGTCTAGGTTATGGGATGCTGAACCAAGATATCCCTATAGCCCTGTTTTGCTAATCCCAGAGAGGCAGGAAAGGAAGGTTGCCATCTCCGGGTTGTGAAATACCTGGGGTTTTGGGGGGGTAGAGCCTGAGGAGGGTGGGGTTTGGGGAGGGGAGGGACTCCAATGGGGTACAATGCCATAGAGTCCGCCTTCCAAAGCAGCCATTTTCTCCAGGTGAACTGATCTCTGTCCCCTGGAGATCAGCTGTCATCCCAGGAGGTCTCCAACCACCACCTTGAGGTTAAGAACATAAGAACATAAGAGATGCCAGTGTTGGATCAGGCCAGTGGCTCATCCAGTCCAACACTCTATGTCACACAGTGGCCAGAAATACCAGGTGCCATCAGGAGGTCCACCAGTGGGGCCAGGACATTAGAAGCCCTCCCACTGTTGACCCCCCAAGCTAATTAATAATGGTTAATAATGATTCCAAGAGACCACGGTGAACAAAGGAGTTCAGCAGAACAAACTGGACCATTGGACCAACTGGAGGTTGGCAGCCCTACAGGAAAGTTGGGTCTGTGTGTACTCTTACGTGCTTATTTTTAGGAGCTATGTGAAATACATATCACTGTGAGCTTAGCGGGGGTCCACCTGCCAAGAGCCTCCAACCGAAAACAAGCAAATAACAGCCCTGGAGCTGGGAGATTTCAGCCACTGGATTCAATGGAACCAGAGTGGAAGTACGGTATATAACAAATTACTTTTCTCCCCGGGGCTGGCAGGGGAAATGTGCTTTTAGTAGCGTACCCCTCAGGATTTCAGTCCTGTGATTGCTACCAAAGGGTGTCTCCCACAGGAGACTTCCTCTCTCTCCTCCCAGTTGTGTTGGTCCATGGTGTCAGTAAGTTGGCATCAATCTAATAAGCGATAAGTGACAAGCAAGACGTCGCCTTTTTATCCTACTTGATGTCAGCGAGTGGAGTTGTCTGTCCATACAAGAAGTTGTTGCTGGAAAGGAAAATCTCAGGAACACCATTTCACCCTGGCAGAAGAGGAAAGTCTTCCATGTGTAGCAAGAGGGTTTAAAGGACTGCAATTTCTTTCTGCGACTTCTGTAAACGTGTAAAGCAAATTTGTACAGTCACAAAGCAAACACACCAGAGAGATTTGTAATACCTGTTAAGTAGCTAAAGGCTATGTAGGTGAATCTGATTACCTGTAGAATAATGGGGAGCGAAATCGGAATAAGATTGAAGAAAGTAATGCTTCTGCCAAGGGGATGTACAGAGAAGGAGATGATTTCAGGGAAAGCTGCTGAGACCTGGAGTTGCAGAACATCTGGAAATCCATGATTGAAGGGATGAGGCCAATTATCTCATTGACTTGGGTGGCATTAGACTTTCTTGTGCTGTGATAAATCAGCTAAAACACCTTCGTAAGGGAAATGGCTGGTGGCACATGGATGGTGGTCGGTAAGATATTGATGGAGCCTCAGTAAAGCCACGTGTTGACTTTATCAAACAGCTTCCCATGCCGTTCTGCCACAGGAATTGTCGCTCGGATTGGCTTCCAACAGTAAGCTATCCCAGGGCTCGACAAATCCCAGGTGCCGGGTCACCATGGTGCCTAGAAATTTCATTCTGGTGCCCAGTATTTTCGGCAATGATTTTCATGTAGTGTCTCTTGGCACTCCTCAGTAGAAATACAAAGCCTGTAGAAAATTGAGGCATTTATACTTTTAATGTCAAATTGTAAACATTTATGCTCTAAATTGTATACTTATGATGTTAAAGCAGTAAAATAAGTTTAGTTTTGATAGGAAAGTTAAGATCTGCATACATTTCAGTCCCCGCCCCGATTTAATTTCCCCCCTGGCTTCAAAACTTAAAGAAATTTTACCACTATGGTAATAACTAGGAAATGTGATTATTAAAAGACAAAAGCCTGGAGACTGAACAGTGGGTCTGGCTCCTAACGTTTTGGGCTGGCTCTTAGAGGCGGAGGAGGAGAAGAAGAAGAAGAAGAGAAGGAGGAGGAAGTTGGATTTATACCCCCCTTCACTACCCAGAGGAGTCTCAGAGCGGCTTACAAACTCCTTTCCCTTTCCCTCCCCACAACAGACACCCTGTGAGGTAGGTGGGGATGGGAGAGCTCTGACAGACACTGCTCTTTTTCAAGAACAGCTCTTATCAGAACTATGGCTTGCCCAAGGTGCAAGTGGAGGAGTGGGGGAATCAAACCCGGTTCTCCCAGATTAGAGTCCGCGCGCTTAACCACTACACCAAACTGGCTCTCACACCAAACTCCAGAGGAAAAAAAACTCCTGATGCATTTTTGGACTGTGTGTTGACATATAACTCATGTGATATGAGTGGGATTGTGCCCACTGTTCCTGCACCTGCCTTCCACACACTGATCAGCTTTGGGTGCAAGCTAGGGATGCCAGCCAGGGGATCCCCCGGAATTACAGCTCATTTCACACGGATCAGTTCCTCTGGGGAAAATGGACGCTTTGGAGAGTGGACTCCATCGCTTTATAACCCACTGAAATCCATGTCCTTCCCAGGCCCCACCCCCGAATCTCCAGACATTTTCCAACTTGGATCTGGATCTAAATACATAAGACCCGGCAGGGGTCATTTAGTAGAAAAAGAGGTGCAGGAGCTCATTAGCATAACACATTAGGATAACTTATTTGCATATGCCACACACCCTGACCTCACCGGAAGTTTGTCAGGAGGCAACACCCACTGCAACTTACCTGGCTGCTTCTTGCTCCTCATGGCCCGAGGCTACTGGGAGCAGGGGGTGGGGCTTGTTGCTTGTGCCCGCCCCCTGTGCTCTTTACTGCCGGAGCTCCGCTCCTGTGCACTCCTGCAGGAAATGACCCCTGAGACCCAGCAGTCCTGGTACAAGTTGTACACATGTAGGGCCTTTCCACCCAATCGGAAATGCTATATTTTGGAGTCAGGGGCAAAGACAGATCCTGTTCCGCTTCCACTGAGTCTACGGACATGCTGAATGTGCCCTTGTTTGTACCCATTCCATTGCACTATTAAGCCAGAAATCAAAGTGTATCGATCAGGGACAAGGATTGCGGTGTTACTGTGTTGTCTTAACTTGGAGCACGCTTAACGTATCTTCGTCTTGCGCAATGGCCTGAAACAAATAGGCCAGCAATCCCACCTTTCCCAACGGCAGAAAAGCCTCCCCACACAAGACCCTTCTATGGGACAGTCATGGTTGGGAAACAGGTAGTGGGAAGGGTTGCCAG
Source organism: Gekko japonicus (assembly GCF_001447785.1). Taxonomy (NCBI): domain Eukaryota; kingdom Metazoa; phylum Chordata; class Lepidosauria; order Squamata; family Gekkonidae; genus Gekko; species Gekko japonicus. Next base: position 4,012 of record NW_015171525.1, on the reverse strand, counting down.
TCTCTCAAGTGGCGGCTGGAGATCTCCTGGGGTTTTAGTTGACCACCAGGTAACAGAGATCAGTTTTCCCAGAGAAAATGGCTGCTTTGGAGGGTTGACTCTATGGCATCATACCCTGTGGAGGTCCCAAACTCCACCCCCCAGGCTCCACTCCCCCTCAATACCTTCAGATATTTCCCTGAAGAATCACGCGAGACAACTCTCTTGAGGGTAGAGAAATCAGTCTGCCTCTCAAGGCAGCAGCAGTTTATTTTATCCCCATTCTGTTTCCCCCCTCCCCTCCATCCGTGTGCTGGGGTTGAGAGTTCACATAGCTGGGGTCCAGAGTTCGCATTCAGAAAATCAGAGGAGAACAATAACTTTCGGGGGATTTGTCTTAAAGGTGCTTGCATTGGTATAATGATTAACAAGCTAGCTCCACAGGCACTATGGATGGTCAGAGGTCATCGGACTTAGAGCTATGTCTTATTGATCAGAGTTACTGATCAATATCCAGATATTTACAGAGTCTGGGATATGGGCTGGACTAGGACAGGTGTGCCTTAATCGCTAATCTGGTGCCCACATTTCCCAACCCAGAGCTCGCAACCCTAGTATTGGAGTCACCCAAGGAAGGGATTGAGTAGATGCAGACACCATCCTAGTAGTCCTTTGACTACAATGGAGTCAGGGGTCATTTCCTGTAGGAGCGGAGCTCCGGCAGTAAAGAGCCCAGGGGGCGGGCCCATGCAGCAAGCCCCACCCCCTGTTCCCAGCAGCCCTCAGTCAGAGCAAGAAGCAGCCA
>NW_015171525.1:0-3021 GCF_001447785.1 Gekko japonicus | reverse complement strand
TAGCTCTGGCCATAGACCTTCAAAGGAGAGACAGACCCTGCTACAGACAGTCACTACCCTTCGAGGGACAGTCGAGCAGGAAATTTACCGCCCTACCTATTGTGACTTATTCCCTTCTTGCTTTTCACAGCTTGGGAATGATGTACTTGATCTCCCGTCTTTACCTTTCAATTTAAAATGTAGGTTTGCCAAATATATCATGGCCAATAAAGACATTTTGGTGGTCTTTGTGTTGAACCGTTGTTCACTCAGTGTTCCTAAACAACATTTAAAATGACACTTTTATTAAGTTGGCATGGGGCACATTGCTGAATCACTTTTAATATGATAATGCTTGCAGTTTACAGTGCTGTTAAGTGCAGCTTGGCAGTTGCGTTTACATGAATATTTCATCCGCTTAAGGCCAGGAGTCCGTAATTATAAATAGGCCTCCTCCGACAGAAGGAGACAGATGACTCTGTTGCCAGTAATTTTCCAAGCAAGCAATAAACTGGTTAAAGACTGAGAGCCAGCCTTTTTTCGACTGGACAGAGATGTCTGTAGATAGTTCTGAGGAGCTGAGAAATTTGTGTTGAAGACATCCACCTTGTGTTGAAGGCATCCACCAGCCAAATAATTTTGGCTACTCATAAATAATACTGCAGGTCTTTGAATAATTCTTGCATTTTTAATAGACAAGCAGTTATGTGCAAGCAGGGGCAAATTTTTTGTCATTGTTCAGTCGCACAGTCAAGTCCAACTCTTCGCAGCCCCATGGACCACGTCACACCAGGTGCTCCTGTCTTCCGCCATCCTCCGGAGTTTGCTCAATTTCATGTTCATTGCATTGGTAACCCTGGCTAACCATCTCATCGTTTGCCGTCCCCTTCTTCTGTTACCTTCAATCTTTCCCCAGCATCATGGTCTTCTCCAGTGAGTGCTCCCTTCTCATTTGGTGGCCAAAGCTTTAGCTTCAGTATCTGTCCTTCAAGGGAACAGGGTTGATTTCCTTTAGGACTGACTGATTTGATCTCCTTGCAGTCCAAGGGACTCTCAAGAGTCTCCTCCAGCACCATAATTCGAAAGCATCTATTCTTCAGCGCTCAGCCTTCCTTATGGTCCAACTCTCGTGGCCATACATTACTACTGGGAATACCATCGCTTTGAGTATGCAGACTTTTGTTGGCAATGTCTCTACTTTTTAGTATGCTGTCTAGGTTTTCCATAGCTTTCCTCCCGAGGAGTAAGAGTGGCTGCAGTCACTGTCTGCAGTGATCTTGGATCCCAGGAATGTGAATTCTGTCACTGCTTCCATGACTTCCCCTTCTATTTGCCAAGAAGTGATGGGTTCAGATGAAATGATCTTAGTTTTTTTGATGTTGAGTTTCAAGCCAACTTTTATGCTCTCCTCTTTCACCCTCAGCAATTTATTGGTACCTAAATAACCTCTGTAGAAATTGATACTCTAAATCCTGGTCCATCTTCTTCAAACTTCATGGTTTCTTCTCCCATTCCACTTTTGTTGACATAAATAACCTCTGTAGAAATTGATACTCTAAATCCTGGTCGATCTTCTTCAAACTTCATGGTTTCTTCTCCCATTCCATTTTTGTTGACATCTCTGTAAGCTTTCAAATGCAAGCTTCTTCACTCATTTTCTAACATTTATAAACCACTCTTGTTCCAAAGAGTTCAGGGTGGCCTAAATGGGTAGAACCATTCCGTTCTTTCCTCCCAAGAACCTTGTGAAGTCGAACAGTCTGAGTGTGACTGGTTCAGTGAGCTTCATTGTGTAGGTGGGGATTTAAACCCAGGTCTCTCCAGTCAAAGTCCATCATGTCAACGGCTACAGTGTGCTAGTTCTCAAATTCTGGATGCATCAAGATGCACCTTGATAAGTCTGCTGAATTTATTTAGCAGTGATGCCTGAAATGCCAACCAATATGTTGGCCCAAAAATTAGATTCATGGTTGCTTCCTCAGGCAGTGAGAATTCCCTGGGTAGTACTAGATGGCTTAATTTCTCTTTGGATGAGGGAGCACTAAAAACATATGGTGCCTGGACAAAATTTGTTTTACTTACAAAAGATACAAGGCACCTTTGCAGCAACACAGAAATCCACCCACCTTGTACCACATTCAAAGAGAGAGATAGGGATAGGCATGAACCAAGAAAATGACATTCGGTGTGGTTCGTTGTTCATGGCTGAACCATGACCTGGACTGGGAGGTTCATTCATGAACCAAACTGGTTCATGTGGTTCGTGGCCCTACAAAGTCCCTTTAAATGGGGTTTGCAGAAAGCTCAAAAAACATCTGAGCAGCAGGATTAGCTTGTTCCCCTTTGCTCAGCTGTTTGGGACAGTCTTGTGCAGTCCCTTTAAAATTTAAAGAGACTGCAAAACAGCATGAGAAACAGCTGTGCGATGGGAAGTGCCTCCCCGCCCTGCAGCTGTTTTTCGATCTGTCTTCTGCAGCCCTTTAAACCCCTGCTTTCTGCTCCATCCACAAACCACACAAACTGCTCTAAAAGTTTCTGGAAGTTCATGACGTTGAACCCATCACAGACTTTTGACATTGTACACATCACAAATTTTGCTTCATGGTTCAGTTCATTCCCATCCCTAGAAGAGAGCTTCCTCTACCAGCAAGATTCTTCACCTAGATCCAACATATAGTTTCTAGCTCTCTCTTCTCTATTTCCCACTAAAGTAAAGATTCACTCCAATTACAATCCATTTCCGTGCCCTGTCCCACTAGCTGTAGGGCTGTTGCTTTGACAAGTATTACATTTCATAGGCTGGGGAGAGATCTTGATTATCAGGAGAACATCTCTTCTCATTGCCTCGCATTGGTGAAACATTATCTGATCATTCTGGACTATTAACTTGACAAAGGACTTTCCCCCAGCATCTTCAAGAGGGCAAACACATACTTTGGCCCCGGTCACACGCAAGATTAGCTGTGCGATACCTACAAATGCCGGATGGATTTTAAGGGCGTGGTCATACGAAAACATCTGGCAAGTTTCCCGCACCCGTCA
>NW_015171524.1:904498-907188 GCF_001447785.1 Gekko japonicus | reverse complement strand
GCAAACTAATGTATGCAGCAGCCACATCGTTCACTCTCAACTTTAATGCCTGTCGCTCACAGAGTAGAATTTGTGCTCACAAGACTCCATAGCTTAGAGGGAGTGATGCGTGGGGGAGGCAATTCGCAATTCTTCGCCTTTCCTCCAGGGTTGCCAGCCTAATGCTTCTCCTAACCATTTTGAATTTCGGTTGAAATGGTTTCCCTTCTTAGAAACAGTTTTTAATAACGATAATTTACCTTGTTGTTCTGTACCAAAGAAATATTATGAGGTTCTTCATATTCTGCAACTCGAACAGCATCAGTTTACTAGCTCTTTGTTATTATGCTGTTTTTCATATATGCATGTTTTCTGGTTAAGTTTTAAGATTCAGAATAAATAGAAACAATATTAAAAAGTAACGAATAAATATATGCTGCAAGAAACTTTTGTAAATTAATGTGTTCTGTCTATAACTATCATTCTGCAAAGTGCATTGTGTGCTATTATAACATCCTGGTCAGGTACATATATTCAGTACATTCGGTATACCAATAACATTCAGTCAGGGGTCATTTTGTAGAAAAAGAGGTGCAGGAGCTCATTAGTATAACTTATTAGCATAACTTATTTGCATATGCCACACCCCCTGACATCACCGCCCACCACTCAGGCTCCACTGGACTGTTTTGGATTGCTAGCTATTGTGGGGGGGGGGACATGCAGATCTGTCCTCACAGAGGAGGGAGAGCTTGTACCTGAATAAAACTTGGCCTTAAAGGTGCCACTGGACTGTTTTGGATTGCTAACTATGAGGGGGGACGCGCAGATCTGCCCTCACAGAGGAGGGAGAGCTTGTACCTGAAGGCAGGCCGGGGGGGGGGGGGGTCAGGGGGGGGGGGGTTGGGGCGGGGGGGGCGGCCGGGGGGGGGGGGGGCTCTGCAACTTACCTGGCCGCTTCTTGCTCCTCGGGCCTGATTGAGGGCTGCTGGGAGCAGGGGGTGGGGCTTGTTGCATGTGCCCGCCCCCCTGAGCTCCACTCCTGTGCGCTTCCGCAGGAAATGACCGCTGCATTCAGTCCATACAATTTCCCAACTACCAGTCAATTTTGCATCAGTATTTTAAAAGTCAAGCCCCATTTATAGTTGTGTTGATGCTTATTGCCGGTCCTACAAAAGACACATTTGCACAGCTAAATCCATGGACGCAGGGCTCCTGTCTTTCTCAAGGCTGCAAGATGCAAAACGGAGTGGTAGTTGTGAAATTGTATGGACTGAATGTTACTCTTATACCGAATGTACTGAATATACGTACCTGACTAGGATGTTGTAATGGCACCCAACACACTTTGTAGAACGATAGTTATAAACAGAACACGTTAATTTACAAAAGTTTCTTGCAGCGTATATTTTTTCGTTACTTGAGCCTCCAGGTGGTGGCTGGAGACCTCCTGGGATTAGAGCTGGCCTCCAGGTGCCAGGGGTCAGTTCCCCTGGAGAAAATGACCACTTTGGAAGGTGAACCCCGTGGCCGGCATCCCCCCCACTCTTGAAGTCCCTCTGTTGCCAGGTTCCACCCCCAAAAATCTCCAAGTATTTCCCCACCTGTAGCTGGCAAGCCAGTGTGACTACGTGTTCTTTAAACCATCCACCCGTCCAGGGCTCTTTTTGTAGAAAAAGCCCAGCAGGAACTCATTAGCATAATAGGCCACACACACCCTAATGTAGCCAATCCGAATGAGTTTCTGCTGTTGGGTGTGGCCTGTTATGCTAAGGCCTATTATGCTAATGAGTTCCTGCTGGGCGTGGCCAACTCGGGAGCCAGCCGGAACTCCGTTCCTGTGCGTTCCTGCCCAAAAATAGCCCTGCACCCGTCCATCCAGAATGATCAGGGCCTCTGGTATGAGCTGAGATGCCGGGGGGGTGGGGAGAGAGATGGAGAGAATATTTGAGGGGATGGTTCTCATCCACTGCTCCATGGGGTGCTGTAATGAGCGTGCATGTATTTCGGTATTCGTGTACTTATTATTTCCATTCATCTGCTGCTTCTGCACTCTTACCATTCCCAAAGCACCTTCTGGGGGGGGGGGAATTAAAGCCATAAACACAAGAATGTTATTAATAAAATTGTGTGATGAAAAGAAAACAGCGCTTAAAACCAACAGCAAATACTCGCAAGGCTAGGGATTTAAAAAACAAACAAACAAACCAACAAACCATTAAAGTGTTTTTATGGCCCTTCTGATAGAAGGGATCTGGTGGGTTTCCCTCGGAAGGGAGCCCCGCAAGTAATTTGCCAGCCAAAAGTTTGGCTGTGTGTCAAGTTTTTTTGAAAGATTTTTAAATGCAATAAAATATATCCTTAGGTGAGGCCATCTCTGTGACCTTTGGTTGTAGTCACAGGCCGCTGATTCCACTCCTGTGGCAATCCTGCCCCAGCGTAGTGACTGCTTCCGTAGTGACTGCTCCCTCCCTCCCTCCCTCCCTCCCCACAACACTGGACACCGCCCTTTGCCCCAGTCACTGAAATTTCCCCTCCTATGAACCACGGGACTTCATCCCTGGACCAGACCTGCTTTTTATCACCCGTCCCTGGGCTGGACTCTCGGACATCCTTTCAGGATCAGGCTTGTATGTTTACTTCCTTCCTTCCTTCCTTCCTTCCTTCCTTCCTTCCTTCCTTCCTTCCTTCCTTCCTTCCTTCCTTCCTTC
>NW_015171524.1:898350-903438 GCF_001447785.1 Gekko japonicus | reverse complement strand
GATGCTTTCTTGTGGTACATAACTGTTGGTGGCTGATTTTGCCACTCGGTGATCCTAGACAGCTGTCTAGGACACCGTGGTATAAGGGGCACCCCTTCTGCTGCAGAAGGAGGTGAAAGGGGCATCCTTTTCCGGCAAGAGGACAGGGAAATCAATATTCTAGGAAGAAAGGGAAGAGCCTGGGATTCGAACGGGGAGCCCATAGAATTTTAGGTTGTTCAGTGTGGAGTAGGAGACCTGATTTCTAAAATTGTCTTCTAGCAACTTCTGTTGGCCCACCTTTTCTTCTATCGGCTCCTCTTGGCTCAAAAATGTCTCCCCTGACCAGTAGCCAGCCTCCAAGGTCTGCGGTGAAGAAAGGCCTTTACCAAATCTGCCACTTGGAGTCCTTTCAGTGGAGATGCCAGGGACAGAACTTGGGACACGATGTGCCCCTTCATTGAGACGTAGCCCCCAATTGGGGCAGGGGATAGGGAAGTAAGGCAGATGTTGCAGGACTTGCCAAAGGGCATGTGTCGCTACTGATGTGGATGGTGGGGCTGTGGCTCAGAGGTAGAACATTTGTTTGGCATGCCGAAGGTCCCAGGTTCAATCCCCGGCATCTCCAGTTAAAAAGGACCAGGCAGGAATTGATGTGAAAGACCTCAGCCTGAGACCCTGGAGAGCTGCTGCCAGTCTGAGTAGACAATCCTGACCTTGATGGACCAAGGGTGAGCTCCAGGTGAGGTCTGGAGATCTCTCAGAATTACGACTGATCTCTAGATGACCAAGATCAGTTCCCCTGGAGAAAATGGCTGCTTTGGAGGGTGGGCTCTGTGGCATTATACCCTGCTTAGGTCCCCCCCTCCCGAAACCCCCTCCTCTCCAAGCTACACCCCCAAATCTCCAGGTATTTCCCAACCATGAGCTGGCAACCCTACAATGGTCTGATTCTATACAAGGCAGTCTCGTGTGTGTGTGTGTGTGTGTGTTCATGGTGCGAAAGCAGCTCCTTTGAATCCTGACATTATCTGCCCTTGGTTTTTTGGAAGAAGAACTGAGCGCGGGAATCCCAGGTCACTGGCATGCTCCCAAAAGGGCAACCAGTTCAGGATCTGGATTCGAGTCCAGCAGCACCTTAGAGACCAACAAGATTGGGGGTGGGGTGAGCTTTCAGGAGTCAAAAGTTCCCTTCGTCAAAAGTTCTCTCTAAGGCGCAACTGGACTCGAATCCATCTGTTCTACTACGTTCCCTTCGTCAGATCGGTCTCTAAGGCGCAACTGGACTGAAATCCATCTGTTCTACTGCAGATTACTGAAATATACTGGGATCGAGACGCGTATAGTGATCAGCTCATAGTTTATTAGTTATTTCAGCTTTAAGACAAGTCTAGCAGGGCCGGAGCCCTGCTTATATGCATGCAAAACACCCCACGGCACACGCACACACTCTCCATGATAGGCTATTTACAAAACATGACTACTTGATTGGTTTATTACAGAGTCCTGGTTGGCTATTGTTCTTCTACTCCAAGCTCAGCCAGTCTCAGGGGTGATTCAATCAGGGATGATTCAGTCCCAATATATTACAGCTATCCTCTGACACCGTTCAGGATCTGTTGTCGAAAGTGTTCCCTAAAAGGGGGGAAACGGAAAAGATCTCATCAGAGTGCTAAAACTCAGTTATGCAATAAGCTTGGTGTGTTTTTTTCCAGCCCCTTGCTCCGATCTATAAATAGCGATCACAAGATGGGAAATAACGTGGCACCCTGCGTCGATGCAGCTTTGCAGGGCTGATCAGACCCTGCCGTCTCCGGAGAGGCAAAGTGTCTCTTGGCTGTTCTGGTTTTCCCCCTACCGCCGCTTGATCTGATCTGCCACCTTCATACTCCGGCCCCGTTTTGTCTCAGCTCCTGGGAACTATTTGCTTCTCCTTTCAACTTCCCTCAGCAGGGCTCTCTGTAATTATGACAGGACAAGATACGATGCTTTGATAACAAGATAAGAGTGGCAGGGCTCCCTCGACGGATCAAATCAAAACTCATCGCCAAGGCTTTGGCTCCGAAGTATGGCAAAACAGGATCCGCTTGCTCCAAATAGACGGAAAACGAAGCCTAAATAAAAGTCTGATTTTAAAAATGTACGCAATCCTATTCAACTTATACAAAACACAAGACACGGCTCTACGGAATAGATGGCAAGCGAACTGTGAATCCACAATTACAGATGAAGCATGGAAGCGAGTATGGTCCTCACAACAGATCACCTCAACAACTACTGCCACAAAGCTACAGTCATACAAGATACTCACAAGGTGGTAAAGTAAAGGTAAAGGTTCCCTTGCTCGAAAGCCAGTCGAGTCCGACTCTAGGGTTGTGGTGCTCATCTCCGTTTCAAAGCCGAAGAGCCAGCGCTGTCCGAAGACGTTTCCGTGGTCATGTGGCCGGCATGACTAAACACCAAGGCGCACGGAACGCTGTTACCTTCCCACTGAACTGGTCCCTATTTATCTACTTGCAATTTCTTGCTTTCGAACTGCTAGGTTGGCAGGACAAGGTGGTACATGACGCCAAAAAAAATAGATCTCCTTGTTGGATCCTAGCCGCCGACCCCCCAAGCAAAAAAGGAAACCCAGAGACACCTCAGGGTGGCCAGTCTCCAGGTGGGAGTGTTAAATAGTGGGTTCCATGGATGAGTAGACCCCAAGTCTAGTGATCAGCTCTACTTTATTAGTGATTTTATCCAAGAACAAGGCTAAGACTCCAGGGTTAAATAGCATGCAATTGCCACACCCAAACACACCCCACTCCCAACGATAGGCTATTTACATAACACTACTCCTTGATTGGTTACTTCCAGAGTCCCGGTGGGCTATTGTTCTTGGGCTTCAAGCTCAGCCAGTCTCTGGTAGAACAGTCCTGGAATGTTTCAGTCCTAATACATAAGAGGGAGTCAACCACCAACGGATGTACAGTGTATGCAGATACGCAAACCACCAAAAAAAAAGACTGTACAAATAAAGTAATAGACAACAAATTGCGTCCTTAAAATGAACTAGTATTTTCTTCTACAATCTCTTTTCTCGGAAGTTATTAGCCACTCCCCTTTTGTCTCTAAACACAGTCACAAATGAAGCGGCTATGGATCGCCTAGGTTGCCGTCCGTTTGACCGCAAAGTCAGAGTTAACTTCTAGAGCTTCGGGGGCTCCACCATTGAGACAGCAACCTATAGAAGTCAGAGGAAACAGACGGCAACCACTTCAGATACCTGAAGAAGATATCAGATATCTGCAGAAGATATCACATATATCTGAAGAAGTGAGCGGTGACTCACGAAAGCTCCTCCCCTGCCACAAATGTTGTTAGTCTTCAAGGTGCTGCTGGACTTTCGCTCTTTTCTACTGCTACAGACAGACTGACATGGAGACCCATCTTGATTTTCCTTTCAGACAGGGAGACACTGAACATACATAAGACATTGGTCTGAGAATGGGGAATCTTAAAATTTATTTCAATGACAAAGAGGCCCCTGCTTTTCCTGTGATTACATTTCTTGGTTCACGAGGTCTAGAAATTCTCTTAGTCTTTAAGCTGCTACTGGACTCTTGCTCTTTTCTACTGTTATAAACAGACTAACTAACACGACTACCCATCTTGAAAGAATGGGGTGTTCCAGTTGGAGGAGGAGGAGGAGATTGGATTTATACCCCGCCCTTCACTCAGAGTGGCTTCCAAACTCCTTTCCCTTCCCCTCCCCACAACAGATACCCTGTGAGGTAGGTGGGGCTACTTTCAAGAGCTCTTTCAAGAATTGCCCTTTCAAGGACAGCTCTTGTCCGAACTATGGCTTGCCCAAGGTCATCCAGCAGCTGCATGTGGAGGAGTGGGGAATCAAACCCAGTTCTCCCAGATTAGAGTCCGCACATTTAACCACTACACTAGACGGGCTCTCACACCAGACTGGCTCAGAGTTTTCCCGAAGCATGCAGACCTGCCGCCAATGTTTTAAGATTGGAACCATCCTAGAGATTATCCGCAGTTTAGTCTGTCGGCTGTTTACACACCTGACAGATGTACGAAACCTGACGTCTGCCTCTCACTAGGTGTGGTCGGAACAGGCAGTGCCTCAAAGTGCAGCCATGGTGTGGCAATCACAAACATTCTTGGCAAAAGGCGCAAGCCTCGTTTAATTAGGCTTGGAAATGTGGGTGCCGGCTCCGTGCGCCAGCTTTGCCTCCGGGGTCATGTGAGTGAGCAGGGTTGCGTCCATGTGCCGGCAAAACCGGTGGTGCTTTTTTGCCATTGGCTTCAATGAGGCGTGCCCAGAGATCTGCAATTATGCACTTATACGTTTGAAGAAGGCTGTGCTTTGCCCGGTTGCCCGGAGCCTCACAGTTCATTAGAAGGCAGACTCTGCCCCTGAGCACATCTCAGATCAGGAAGATCCCAAATGACTGGAATCACTTATGGTATTGCTGGGTGTCCTGAACTGGATGGGCCAGGTTAGCACAGTCTCATCACCTCTTGGAAGCTAAGCAGGATCAGCCCTGGTTAGTCCTTGGATGGGGGACCTCGGAGGAAGCCCAGGACTGCCACGCAAAGGCAGGCAGTGGGAAGCCCCCTCCGTTTGTCTCTGCCCTAACCTGGATGTCCCAGGCTACCCTGATCTTGTCTGATCTTGGAAGCTAAGCTAAGGTTAGTAACTTGGATGGGCGATCCAAGGGGTCATTTCGTAGAAAAAGAGGTGCAGGAACTCATTAGCATAACTCATTAGCATGACTTATTTGCATATGCCACATCCCCTGATATCACCAGAAGTGTGTCAGAAGGCAACACCCACCGCTCAGGCTCCACTGGGCTGTTTTGGATGGGGGGGGGGAACGTGCAGATCTGTCCTCGCAGAGGAGGGAGAGCTTGTACCTGAATAAAACTTGGTTTTAAAGGTGCCACTGGACTGTTTTGGATTGCTAGCTATTGGGGGGGGGATGCGCAGATCTTCTGTCCCAGAGGAGGGAGAGCTTGTACCTGAATAAAGCTTGGTTTTAAAGGTGCCACTGGACTGTTTTGGATTTCTAGCTATTGGGGGGGGGATGCGCAGATCTGCCCTCA
>NW_015171524.1:896361-898141 GCF_001447785.1 Gekko japonicus | reverse complement strand
CCCATGTTACCACACCCGAAATGTTTGGCACCTCCCCCCATGGCAAACTACATGTGTCTCATGGGGTTTCCATCTTCTCATGTATTCAGACCAATACAGTAAAAACCCTTATCAGATAGGGAAAGTAAGTTTTTAAAAAAATGTTTTTATTGTATGTACGCAGCCTACACCCTGACCTGGATGGTCCAGGCTAGCCAGATCTCATCAGATCTCAGAAGCTAAGCAGGGTCAGCTCTGGTTAGTACTTGGATGGGAGACCACCAAGAAATCCAGGGTCGCTACGCAGAGGCAGGCAGTGGCGAACTACCTCTGTTTGTATCTTGCCTCGAAAACCCTATGGGGTCAACAACTCGGCCGCAACTTGACCGCACTTTTCTCCCACATTTGTAAACTTGCTAGCATTGCTCTATGCCGCCTTGGCCCTTCGGTGGCGAAGGGATGCAGAATGTCAATATTTCTGTCAGTACAGAATCAACAATGCAGTTCGTGGTCCCACGCCAGCGATGACAAACATCCTCTCTGTAATACGAGGTATCTCATCGCCCAGTTCCGCTCTCTAGAGAGGAAGATTTGATTAAGGAAATCAGCCTGAAGAACCTGGGGAAACAGAAGAAGCGTTGCGATTAAGATGAGGTCATCGGAGGACCCCGGTGAATATTGGCAATGGTGCAAATTCTCCACAGGTGTGGAAATGGCTCACCACAGCTTGGGGTGGCAGGATTTCGCACGTGTATTATCTCAAGTGTTGCTGAAGAACTGCCCAAGCCAACAATGTCATCTCAATAATGTGGATTTTAGCTGGCCACAGTATGTATTCACCATGTGAGGGAGGTGGGGCTGAGAGAGCTCTGAGAGAACTGATCCTGAGAGAACAGCTTTGAGAGAACTGTGACCGACTCCACATGTGGCTGCATGTGGAGGAGTGGGGAACCAAACCCAGTTCTCTAGATTAGAGTCCACCGCTCTTAACCATTACACCAAACTGGCTCTCTTTAGTCTAGAGATCAGTTGTAAGCAGTGTTCCCTCTAAGCTGAGTTAGTGTGAGCCAGCTCACCGTTTTTTAGCCTCCGGCTCACACATTTTTGCCTTAGCTCAGGAAGGGATGGCTCCAGAGCAAGCTAATTTATGCCAAGTAGCCAGATCGCTCTTTAATTACAACTTTAATGCCAGTAGCTCACAAAGTAGAATTTTTGCTCACAGGATTCCGCAGCTTAGAGGGAGCGTTGGTTGCATGTCCAGGAGATCTCCACCTGGAGGTTGGCAACCCTATCGAGAACTGGCATCTGCATTGGCGATGCTCAAAAACGGCTGGCCAGCGTGCAAGCGTCTTCTCCGTGCCTTCCCTGTGTTCCGGCACTTCTGCAGATTTGCTCACCGTCCGCAAACAATAGGTAAATATATCAACGATAATCATGTATGGAGAGTTACGAAGGCACTGCTGTTTTTCTCAGATGGATGTGCCGCAGGTAAACATCCTATCCTTCCCGAAAGACTCCGTGCTGCCTTCCCTACCGAGAGTGCGCCGCCGGGGAGAGAGGAATGCCAAGGGGGAGTTCAAGAGTGCCCGGGCTCTCTTGTCCGCCAAGCAAAAGACAATATTTGCCTTTCTCCTTTCATGTTCTCCTCCCTGCTCAGGGGCAGATCTGGGCTGCTCAAGCATAATTAAGAGTTCAGCAAGTCGAAACCTCAGCCGGGCCCCGGCAATTTGTTTTCATTACGCAACTTCGACATGGACGCCCGAGCATGAAAGGCGCCCAGAGCAGGCCGGCTGATAGATGG
>NW_015171524.1:895181-895875 GCF_001447785.1 Gekko japonicus | reverse complement strand
CTGAGGGAAAACCATAGAGTTTTCCCTCGGATGACCGTGGCCCCGCCCCCAGGTGATGCGCACGTCGGGGTGGGGTTCCCTCCGGGGCCCAATCTGCCGGCAGCGGGAAACGGGCCTCTGGGGCGAGGGTTTCCCCGCCCCCCGAGGGGACTTGGCAAGCCTACCTGCCGTCTTGGATACCATCTGGCACTTGCCCCATCTCTTAAGGGTTTAAAACTCAGAAATGCAAGTTGGAAAACAAGGATTACACTTTAGTTTATACAGGGGTCATTTTGTAGAAAAAGGTGCGAGAGCTCATTAGCATAACTTATTTGAATATGCCACTCCCCCTGACATCACCGGACGTGTGTCAAAAGGCAACACCCACCGCTCAGGCTCCACTGGACTGTTTTGGATTGCTAGCTATTGGGGGGGGGGACACATGCAGATCTGCCCTCGCAAAGGAGGGAGAGCTTGTACCCGAATAAAACTTGGTCTTAAAGTGCCACTGGACTGTTTTGGATTGCTAGCTATGGGGGGGGGGAACGCGCACATCTGCTCTCATACAGATCTGTGCAGAGAGAGAAAGGGAGGGAGGGAGAGACAGAAATAAGGAGGGAAACAGGGAAAGAAGGAGAAAAGGAAAGGAGGGAAAGAAATAAGGAAAAAAGGAGGAAAAGAAAGAAAGAAAGAAAAAGAAGGAAAGAAGGAGGGA
>NW_015171524.1:890325-895150 GCF_001447785.1 Gekko japonicus | reverse complement strand
AGGGAGAGAAGGAGCAGGGGGGGGCTTGTTGCATGTGCCCGCCCCCTGGGCTCTTTACTGCCAGAGCTCCACTCCTGTGCGCTCTTGCAGGAAATGACCCAAGTTTATATAATGTTATGGTTCCTGGTTTGGGGTTGTCAGCTCCACCTTAGGAAATTCCTGGAGATTTGTGGTTGGTCCCTGGGGATGGAGGAATTTGGAAAGGGCAGGGAGGTCGGTTACAGTGTGACATCATTCTAGGACTTTTGATTTCCCTGGAGTCTATGGTATATCATAGAGTCCACCTTCTGAACCTGCCATTTCCTCCAGAGGAACTCATTCCTGGAGTCTATGGTATACCATAGAGTCTGAAGCTGCCATGACCTCCAGAGGAACTGATTCCTGGAGTCTATGGTATACCATAGAGTCCACCTTCTGAAGCTGCCATTTCTTCCAGAGGAACTGATTCCTGGAGTCTATGGTATACCATAGAGTCTGAAGCTACCATGACCTCCAGAGGAACTGATTCCTGGAGTCTATGATATACCATAGAGTCCACCTTCTGAAGCTGCCATGACCTCCAGAGGAACTCATCTCTGTAGAATCAAGATCAGATGTAATTCCAGGAAAACTCCAGCCTGCACCTGGAGGTTGGTAACTCTACTACTGTTTGCCCATCCCTGTGTCTCTAAATCTCTTAATTTTTTTTTACAACTTGCACTGCACTGTATCTTGTATCTTGTACTCAGACTGTACTGTATGTTTTTTTAACAAGTTGCACTGCACTGTATCCTGTATCTTGTACTCAGACTGTACTGTATGCCTCTCCCATAGTGAGCTGCTTTGAATCCGGATTCCCCTCCAGTAGAAAGATAGCTATGTCCTTTAGTATAAGTTTATTTTTATTCCATTTACATTTATGTCATCTCTACCGCATTTTTCTCCCCAAAGTGGCTTACAACTTTGTCTCCTCCTCCATTTTATCCTCACAACAACCCTGTAAGGCAGGTTAGGCTGAGAGATAGTGGCTACCTCAAGATCACCAGCACGCTTCCGTGGCAAAGTGGGCATTCGAACCTGGGTCTCCCAGACCTTCTAACCACTGCATCACAGCTGTCTCTCAGTAACATACAATTAAGTAAATTGTGAGTGTGGCCTAACTTGGCAAAGATTCTTGGGCCAAGGAGCCTCCTGTGGCACCAAATAAATCCCCAGCTGTGATTTCAGAGGGACTTGCACAATGGATCGGGGCCTGTTTTAAGTAGCAAGAGGAGAGGTTGACGTCTGGAAATGCCATATCTTAGGCCAGTGGTCCCCAACCTTTTTTGAGCCTGTAGGCACCTCTAGAATTCTGACATCATGTGGTGGGCTCAAAATGGCTGCCTCAGAAGGTGGAGCCAGCCACAAAATGGCTGCCACAGCTTCCCTTCAGTCACACAGGGAAGATCCCTTTTGTTGTGGTGGCGGCTTCTACCAAACCAACTTTTTTACAGATCTTCACAGCCAAACATTTCTCCAACAATCTGTCAAAAGCAGGCCCGTAGCTACAGTGGGGCACAACCCCAACAAGAATTTCTCCTGTAAATGCTTTTTTCAATAATTTCTAAACATTTTTAAAAGGCATATGCTCATGTAAGCAGAATGGGGTGCTGCAGTTAACTAATTCCCACCCTGAGCAAGGGGGTTGGAGTAGGTGACCTCTAGTATCCCTTCTAACTCGGTGTCAAGAAACTGGTCTCCTTGAAGAGAGTTTCTCTGCCTAAGTCTTAGCTTTCTTGACTATAGAAGTCATCACCCCCACCTGCCGTCTTGTTCTCAGAATTGTTGCTGAGGCTGACAGAAGTGATTAACTTGCAGCGGCTGAGAACTGTCATTTCGAGTGGTTGTCAGCTTGCATTTTAGAGATCTATCCTGGTCACAGCTTTCTGCTGGTTAAATGGCCTTTCTGCACTGAGAACTTCAGCCCCACCAGTAAAAAAGTTCCTTCATAAGCCACAAAATCCTGGCTACGGGCCTGATCAGAAGCCTTGCTCAATAAAAGGCCCATCTGCCCCTGCCCATTTCCTAATAACACTTGGTGGGCACCAAAAAAAGGTGTTGGCAAGCCCAGGGGGACCCCACTGGGGACCCCTGTCTGAGGCAAACCTCAGACAGATGACTATAGCTCATCACCCCCCACCTGCCGTCTTGTTCTCAGGACTATTGCTTAGGCCGGCAGAAGTGATTAACTTGCAGCAGCTGAGAACTGTCATCTCGAGTGGTTGTCAGTTTGCATTTTAGAGACCTGTCTGAGGTGAACCTTTCTGCGGAGGAAGAGCTGGAGAGTTTCGGGAGGGCTGGCCCTTTCCAAAAGCAGTCCGGAGCCAGGTGCTTCAACAAACTCCAAGCGCGCGCTTGCGTCTTTCTCCAGTTTCCAAGGAGGCAGTGCAGAAAAGACTCCCGTAGATCAGCAAACATCTCCCTGTCTCTCATGCTGCTCACTCTTCATAAACAATTTCACACTTGAAGTAACAGTTTAGCCGACTCTTGGGGGGGTGGAGCCAGCTGACAACTCCAGTTCTTCTCTGTGCGCAGAGCACCAACGGCAGAGAGATGTCTGACAAGGAAAGCAGCTTGTAGAGAAATAAAAATCCCTGGGGGGGGGGGGAATGGGGGTGGTGGTGGTGGTGGTGGGGTGGTACGGAGCCTTTTCGCATAGCCTTGTGATTCCAGCCCAGATGGATTCAGGACCTGTTGGTCATCGCAAAGAGCAGACAGGGACATGCCCCTAGCCAAGATTTTTTAAATCAGGGGGCATTTGAATTTCTTGGGGGTCACTGGCTAATCAAAGTAATCCGGGGGAGAAGGCCGTAATACCCTGGGCTGGATGGGGAGTCAGGGGGCCTTGCCAGCACATCAGGGGGCCTAGCCCCCAGGTGCCCCACTGTAGATACGAGCCTGGACAGGGATATGTAAAGTAGAAGTGTAGCCTTTTGCAATGATTGGCTGGACTGCCCTCGTGTCACAGAGAGGTGGCGGCGGTCAGAAGGGATTTTGGTTAAACGCAGGCCGAACGGCTTAGATCAGAGAAGGCCTTTTGCACTGATTGGCTGACCTGCCCTTGTGTCACAGAGAGGTGGGGCGGTCAAAAGGGACAGGAACTTGACAAGTATGTCAAACTGAGTCGTGGGCCAACAATTAAAACTTAAAGGTTATAAATAACATGTAAAAATACATGTATTTATTTGTGTTATAAATAACATGTAAAACATATATTTATTTGTAACGGATTTTTAAAAAACCATATAGGGGCGCAATCACACCTCATGTAAGAATCCCAAAATCATATATACCCAAGGGCCAACGGACTTGACCTGACGCGTTTCGGCCTTTTAGGGCCTTCTTCAGAGATCAAACATACAGCATGGATACAAAATGCTGTATAATTGTATTGTATTGTGTATTGTGGTATAAGCCAATTTGTTCCTCATTGTGTTTGACCTCTGAAGAAGACCTTAACAGGCTGAAAAATGCGTTGGGTCAAGTCCATTGGCCCTTGTAGTGGTTAAGTGCGCGGACTCTATTCTGGGAGAACCGGGTTTGATTCCCCACTCCTCCACTTGCACCTGCTGATGTGACCTTGGGTCAGTCACAAGCTCTGGCACAGCTGTCCTTGAAAAAGAGCAGTTTGTGTCAGTGTTCTCTCAGCCCCACCTACCTCACAGGGTGTCTGTTGTGGGGAGGGGAAGGGAAAGGAGTTTGTAAGCCCCTCTGAGACACCTTTGGGTAGTGAAGGGCGGGGTATAAATCCAGTCTTCTCCTCCTCCTTCTCTTCTTCTTCTTCTTCTTTACTTATGATTTTGGCACTTTTACATACGGTGTGATCGGGCCCCTGTATGTTTTTTAATCCTTTACAAATAAATTCCAGTATTTTTACATATTATTGATACCTTGTTTTAATTGTTGGCCCTCTGCTCAGTTTGACTTACCTTTTCAGGTTCTTGGTCCAAGTTTTCAGGGTTAGGTTTGCTTCCCTTTTTTGTTTCTAAGGCAGTCAGGAGGGACTTCAGCTTAGATCAGAAAGATCCCCACCGCTGGCGGAACTGCTCAGATCTTAACAAGAGTGGGAGAAGGCTGAAGGGCCTAGGAAAGAAGGGACTGCGGGAGACCATGGCACAAGAGGGCAGGAAAGGGGGGCTTTGGGCTTGGTAGTCAGAAGGAACCAGAGGATGAGGCCGGAGAAGGAAGAGGAAGCAAAAAAAAAGGAAAGCTGCCCATGGGCAGAAACCACAGAGCCGCGTATTCATTTGCAGCAATCAGGCTTCCCGTTTTCACAGATTGCTCATATTTCGCGTTGCAAGCTCTGGGTTGGGAAACATCTGGAGATTTTGGGGGTGGAGCCTAAGGGGGGTGGCGTTTGGGGAGTGGAGGGACTTCGGTGGGGTGTCATGCCCTAGAGTCCACCTTCTGGCCAGTTTCTCCAGGTGAACTGATCCCTTCCAGGAGATCTCCAGCCACCACCTGGAGGTTGGCAACCCTATTCATCTTTCAGGAGCTAGCGCTCTCTCTCTCTCTCTCTCTCTCTCTCTATCTATCTATCTATCTATCTATCTATCTCTGAGAGCCAGTTTGGTGTAGTGGTTAAGTGCGCGGACTCTAATCTGGGAGAACTGGGTTTGATTCCCCACTCCTCCACTTGCACCTGCTGGTGTGACCTTGGGTCAGTCACAAGCTCTGGCACAGCTGTCCTCGAAAAAGAGCAGTTTGTGTCAGAGCTCTCTCAGCCCCACCCACCTCACAGGGTGTCTGTTGTGGGGAGGGGAAGGGAAAGGAGTTTGTAAGCCCCTCTGAGACTCCAAGTGAAGGG
>NW_015171524.1:888630-890151 GCF_001447785.1 Gekko japonicus | reverse complement strand
GTCATTTCATAGAAAAAGAGGTGCAGGAGCTCATTAGCATAACTCATTAGCATAACTGATTTGCATATGCCACATCCCCTGACATCACTGGAAGTGTGGCAGAAGGCAACCCCCACCCCTCAGGCTCCACTGGACTGTTTTGGATTGCTGGCTATTGAGGGGGGGGGACGTGCAGATCTGTTATCGCAGAGGAGGGAGAGCTGGTACCTGAATAAAACTTGGTCTTAAAAGCGCCACTGGACTGTTTTGGGCTGGGGGGACGGGGGGAGCTCTGCAACTTACCTGGCTGCTTCTTGCTCTGACTGAGGGCTGCTGGGAGCAGGGGGAGGGGATTGTTGCATGTGCCCGCCCACTGGGCTCTTTACTGCTGGAGCTCCGCTCCTGTGCGCTCCTGCAGGAAATGACCCCTGCTGAATAGAATATCAAGGATAGTATTAATGTTAAATAGTTTGCATTGTTTGGGATTCTCTGTATCAGTTGTTTTATATTTATTTAATAGAAATTATTTTTAAAAAATTTAAAAACGAATTGCAGAACCGTGCACCTACAGAAACCTTCCTATGAAATGCAGGATCACCCAGGGACTGGACCATTAGGTGTCAGCGGCCCGCTTTCCAGCTCCCTATCTGATAATTAAAACAGTGGAGACAGTGCGATTAGAGAGCCAGGAGGATTTATTCTGTGTGGGCGCAGCGCCCGACTCATCTTGCCCCACTGCCACAGTGCATGGCTAGGCTCCCATCATCCATTAAAAAGGGGGCAAACGGAGGTTACCAGGGCCTAGTCTGCACAAACCTGCACAAGGGTTGCGATTTGCAAGATGAAGGAGCAGACGCATGGCCCTCCCCTCCACCACACTCATAACATACAATGTGTCATGGGCATTCCACACAATGAACCCATTTGTGCAAAGTTAGAGTCCAGTGGCACCTTTAAGACCAACAAAAGTTTTGTTCAAGGTGTGAGCTTTTGTGTGCAAGGCAATGCAATGGAATTACAGATCCTAGTTGTATATAGAGAGGGTGGCTTGTTAAATTAGCATGCAAAATGGTGAAGATTTTTGTTAAAAAAAGATAAAAAGAATTACAAGCTTGGTTTCTGGTTATCATCCGTTTTGGTTCAACTGGGGGCGGGCGGGAAACACAGGTAATAAATGTGTCAGAACTGGAGACTGATGTACCCTAAATTGTGAGAATCCCGTCAGACCCCGTCTATCTCCTTTCTAGCATGGAGGCGAAATTTACAGCATCTTGACTGTGTAGAGTATTCTCCTTGTCCCCAGAACAGAGAATTGCCATTCAGCTTTTCCCTCTCCAACCCCCAGAGCTCTCCAGACCTTGCTTTGGACCGAGGTAGGACAGCTCTGCCTGGTGGGGGTGCTCTGAAGGAATTTCAAAAACAGTCTGGCGGCAGGAAACCGCACCCAAGCCGAAAAACAGGCCTCCTGGGTCAAACCAGAGTGTGTTCGAGGGGCCTTTGAACTGCATTTGGCCTCTGTAGATTAGGTCTGCTAATATATAT
>NW_015171524.1:866264-888572 GCF_001447785.1 Gekko japonicus | reverse complement strand
AAACTCCTTTCCCTTCCCCTCCCCACAACAGACACCCTGTGAGGTGGGTGGGGCTGACAGAAACTGCTCTTTTTCAAGGACAGCTGTGCCAGAGCTTGTGACTGACCCAAGGTCACATCAGCAGGTGCAAGTGGAGGAGTGGGGAATCAAACCCAGTTCTCCCGCGCACTCAACCACTACACCAAACAGATAGCACCTTTCCCCACAGATGGCCTTCCTCATGTGCTATGCTACGTGCATGGTAAAGGGGGCATGAAGGGATGCCAGTTCCAGGTTGGGATATTTCCTGGAGATTTGGGGGGTAGGGCTTGCACAGTGGATGGACCTCAGTGGGGTAGACCGCTTTAGATTCTACCCTAAAAATAAGCTATTTCCCCAGGGGAACTGATCTCTGACGCCTCGAGATCAATTGTGATTCCGGGAGATCTCCAGGCCCCACCTGGAGTTGGCAACCCTGGGCGTGTCTGTGCCTACCCAACTCGACTGGTCAGCCACTAAAACGTCTGAACAAAGTCAGATCTTTGGCTTAGATGACTTCCAGTATTCCTTCGTCCTCTCCTCTTTTTATTGTTACCGACTGCTTGTTTCTTGTTAGGAGAATTGCCATTCAGCTTTTCTCTCTCCAACACCCAGAGCTCTCACCAGACCTAGCTTTGGACTGAAGAGTGACCAGAAATTTCAAAAACAGTCTGGCGGCAGGAAACCGCACCCAAGCCGAAAAACAGGCCTCCTGGGTCAAACCAGAGTGCGTTCGAGGGGCCTTTGAACTGCATTTGGCCTCTTTAGATGAGGTCTGCTGAGATATATATATATATTTTTAAGCCACTCTATCCTACGTCTTCCCCCCACCCCCCCGATTAATATTTTACTCATTTTTAACAATTTTCAATACAAACATTGCACTGTAGTTTCGGACCGTGGAATACAAGTTGTCAGCAAAATCAAGGAACTATAGTAACATATTCAAACATAACTGCGATAATGAGTTTTATGCATCAAATTGTATAGCTTATCTAATCAAAACTCTGCATCTTTACCCCAATATGAGTCAAAAGCCGAGGTCATCAACCACTTGTGGAATTTCACTCTCTGATTTAAGGTATTCTAATATAGGTAGCCAAATTGTGGAGAAACTGGATTGTGTAGAAGGTTGGGAGAGACGTGCCAAATTATGTTGTCAAAGGCTTTCATGGCCACAGTTCATTAGTTGCTGTAGATTTTCCGGGTTGTGTGGATGTGGTCTTGTCACTGTAGAACCTGACGTTTCACCAATAGCTGTGACTGGCATTCTCAGAGGTATAACACAAAAAGATGGAGTACTTTCTGTGTCAAGGTAAGAAGAAAATGGTAGGCAGGTAATTTATATCTACTCCAGAAGGCGGGGTAGGGCTGAGTCATTATCTTGTAGGAGTTCCCCAGGCTGTAAATATGCTAGTGGAGGAGATTTCCTGAGGAGGTTCTTTTATATATGGATTGGCTGTTTCCTGAAGAAGTTCTTTTGCATATGGATTGTTTCCTGAGGAGGTTGTTTTGTATGTGGACTGGCTGTTGAAATTCTAATTTTCTCATAGTGCTGTTGTGAGATGTAGAGCCTTTTGTGTTTTTCAGGGCAGGAAACCATGCCCTATTTATTTTTAAACTCTCTTCTTTCCTGGTGAAATTGTGTTTATGTGCCAAATTGTCTGTTATTTTTGCCATGAGCTACCAATTCTATATCATTTGGTGCCATTGTGCGAGAGCAGGAGATTTTGGAGACTTCCGATTCAATGCTATGGTATTTTGGGAAGCATATATCAGTAAGGAAACTCTTTCTTTGATAGAATAGGAACCGACTGTACTCCCCCAAGTATTTAATGGAAGATCATCTGGTGTGAGAGTTAGGCCTACATTGGTGAATGATGTAAAAAGAAAAAAAAACCACCCTGAAACTCTGCAAATGAAATTAAACTGGTGTAATCATTCACATCCTGCAACTCAGGGTTGGAAAATTCCTTGAGATTTGGGGCTGGAGCCTGGGTTGGGGTTGTGGAAGGGGGTACTTCAGTGGGGTACAGTGCCCCCGAGTCCACTGTCCGAAGCTACCATTTTCTCCAGGGGAACTGATCTCTGTAGCCTGGAGGTGAGCCGATCCCTGCAGTCTGGAGGGGGACCCCCAGCTTCTACCTGCATGCTGGTGGCAAGCCTTGTTCAGTTTCACGTGGATCGCTCTTCAACTTTGGCATTCAGATTCAATGGCTTCTTAAAGCTCCACTGTTTTTTTGTAGTTTGGTGTCGTGGTTAAGTGCGAGACTCTAATCAGGGAGAACCGGGTTTGATTCCCCACTCCTCCACTTGCACCTGGCTGGATGACCTTGGGCAAGCTGTAGTTCCGTCAAGCCACGAGGTATAGGTAGGAACTCTTGGTCTGGGGCAAGTGATGCTCTTAGGGTTGCCAAGTCTGGGTTGGAAAATACCTGGAGACTTTGGGGGTGGAGCCAGGAGAGGGCGTGGTTTGGGGAGGAGAGAGGCCTCAACATAATACAATGCCATAGAGTCCACCCTCCAAAGCATCAATTTTCTCCAGGGGAGCTAATCTCTGTTGGCTGGGGATCAGTTGTAAAAGCGGGAGATCCCCAGGCCCCACCTGGAGGTTGGCAACCCTAGATGCTCTGTATTCTTGGTGCTTGGGGGGGCAACAGTGGAAGGGCTCCTAGTGTCCTGGCCCCACTGCTGGACCTCCTGAGGGCACCTGGTGTTTTTGGCCACTGTGTGACCCAGAGTGTTGGACTGGATGGGCTGCTGGCCCGATCCAACATTGGCTTCTCTTATGTTCTTATGTTCTAAAATGTAAAGTGTTCGGCAGCCTGGTAAATAAACCAGCTTCTTGTTTAATTCTGTTTTTTCATTCTCTTAAAATGTCTTCCTCATGGCACATGCTCATTTGCTGTTCAGCCCATTGATAAGTCGAACCTTCCCTCCCATTCCGATGTATCTGAAGAAGTGTGGGTGCACAGGAAAACTCATACCTTTGTCGGTCTTAAAGGTGTCCCCGGACTCTAAATTTGCTCTACTGCTTCAGGCCAACACAGCTGACTACGGGATCAGTTTTCTAGCTGAGAGCCAGGAGGAGCCAGGATTTATGGCCTTCCCCCCCCTCCGTCATTGTCTGGGTGGCTCCCTCCTGATGTAGCATATAGATAAGAGATACTCTGTGTGCCAGCCAAACACAAACACAGATTTTTTTGGGGGGGGGAGATGTTTAAACAAGGCTGCATGTTCCTGCCGGGGCAACCTCCTTAAGCTCTTGACTTAAAACCGTAAATTCTTTCCACATTTCTAGCCAGCCAGCTCTGTAAAGGTAAAGGTCAAGGTTCCCTTGCTCGAAAGCCAGTCGAATCCGACTTTAGGGTTGCGGTGCTCATTGTTTCGAAGCCGAAGAGCCAGCGCTGACCGAAGACGTTTCTGTGGTCATGTGGCCGGCATGACTAAACACCAAGGTGCACGGAACGCTGTTACCTTCCCACCGAAGTAGTCCCTATTGATCTACTTGCAATTTCTTCCTTTCGAACTGCTAGGTTGGCAGGAGCTGGAACTAGAGACGGGAGCTCACTCTGTCATGCGGCACCCGGGTCTTGAACTGCTGAAGGAAGGGCATGAAATGCACCTCCATTTCCAACTGCCTTGATGCCTGAGATACCTCTTTAGTTAAAAGTTTGTCATAGTTCCCTCCCTTCTGTTTTTTTGCTGTCGTTGCAGCTGACTTATAGTGACGCTGGCCCCAGTCACACGGGCCAGATAATGCGGGGGGGGAGGCATGGCTTTTCGCCCCGGAGCAAAATAAAACGCAGTAGCCGATGGTGATGCTGCAGCGTGGCAAAGACGTGGTGCGGCACGATCACACAAATGTTTCGCATTTGTGCGCATGCGCAGTTACACGGAGCAGCACAGTTTCGTGTTTGTGCGCATGCGCTTACGAAAAACATCCGGTTTACAACGGGATGTGGACGGGCGCCGGATGCCACAGGATACTAGCGCTCCCGCGATCAGACGCCCGCCTGTGCCGCGCGTTTTCCGGATACTACTGCACTTTCATTGGTACTTTTTAACTCCGCATCTTCGGCGGGACGCCACGGGTTGGCCACGGGTGCGCTACGCTTCCCAGATGTTGCGGTGTGATCGCGCCCCGAAAATCTGCCCGACATTTGTGCCTTTCGCGCGGCAAATTCTCCATGTGACCGGGGCCCCTGTAGGGTTTTCAAGGCAAGACATGCTCTGAGGAGGTTTACAGTCGCCTGCCTCTGTGTCACAACCCTGGACTTCCTTGGTGGTCTCCCATCCAAATACTGACCAGGACCAACTCTGCTTAGCTTCTGAGATCTGAGGAGATCTGGCTAGCCTGGGTCGTCCAGTTCAGGGCAACCTCTATATACTCCCTGGTAATTAAGTCTTTAGGGGCTGCAGTGGCTTAGAGGTTAAGACACTGAGCTGCAGACCGGAAGGTCTGTAGTTAGGCAGTTTGAGACCGGAGTGCCACGTAACGGAGTGACCTCCCCTCTCTGGCCCCAGCTCCTGCCACCCTAGCAGTTCGAAAGCAAGAAATCGGCATCTAGTCATGCCAACCACATGACCATGGAAATGTCTTCAGACAGCGCTGGCTCTTTGGCTTGGAAACGGAGATGAGCACCTCCTCCTAGAGTCAGATTTGACTGGCTTTCGAGCAAGGGAAACCTTTACTTTTAACTTAACTAATTGAGTCTTTAGACAGTGGGAGATCCTGCACTGGCTTTTCCGTCTGTCGTTTTACGAAACCCACATTGTAACAGAAATTCCCCTCTGCATTGCATGCCGCTTTCGCTTTCTTTGATCATCGGGTTTTATGGTACCTTCTGCATAGATTTATGGCCAGGGGTGGCTTTGCAGTCCATACGGCATTGCCCCGGGATATTTGAATATGGTTTTGAGTTGCACTTTCCCCTCCCAGTCGAGGAAATGCAGAGCGAAAGCTTGATGCAGAATCGCCCAGTGTGATTGTTCACAGTTCTCCCCCCCCCAGTAGTTTGCAGATGTGGATTCAGCCCTTCAAACACACAAGCATGTGTACCCCTCCCCATCCATACTGAGTGTTGTTACACAGTGGGAAGCTTCAAGGGAAATGGGTGTTTGTGTGTGGCAGGGTGGTATTTCTCGGAAAGATTTTCAGACTTCTTCCTCAGCCACAGCTTCCAAGACAGGTTACGACAAAAGGGAAAAAAAAAATAATGGAAGCCTAACAACCAGTAAATTTGACAATCAATCATCTCTCTGCACATCCGTCAGTTAAAAACATGACCGAGCCCGGCAGAATAAAAAATAAGCTAGGATCGGGAGAGGGAAATAGCTTGGAGAGGCACAGAACAAAATGCACAACTCAGCTCAAACTGTAGGTTCAGGGGAATGTTTTCACCCTGGGTTCCACAGACTAAGTGTCAAGCAAAGGTTTCTTTTCAGGAGGGGGGTGGGACTCTACCGTATGGGTCCCATAACAGAGAAGCCCCTTTCTGTAATAACTCACCTTGTGTGAGCAGGTGGAGATGCATAAATCGGAACAATTTCAGGCTGATATGGGAGCAAGTGATACTTTAAGTACCCCGTTTCCTGATGGCCATCAGTGGCCCTTTGAATTCAGGTCAGAAATGAATGGATGGGAAGGAGTGCCCCAATGGGAGGAGGCAGTGGCTCAGTGGTAGAGCCTGTGCTTGGCATGCAGAAGGCCCCAGGTTCAATCCCCGGCATCTCCAGTTAAAAGGACCAGGCAGTAGATGATGGGAAAGACCTCCGCCTGAGATCCTGGAGAGATGTAAAGAGGGGCTGTGGCTCAGTGGGAGAGTATCTGCTTGGCATGCAGAAGGTCCCAGGTTCAATCCCCGGCATCTCCAGTTAAAAGGGACCAGGGCAGGAGGTGATGGGAAAGACCTCTGCCTTAGACTCTGGAGAGCTGTAAAGAGGGACTGTGGCTCAGTGGCAGAGCATCTTCTCGGCATGCAGAAGGTCCCAGGCTCAATCCCTGGCATCTCCAGTTAAAAGGACCAGGCAGGAGGTGATGGGAAAGACCTCATCCTGAGATCCTGGAGAGCTGTAAAGAGGGGCTGTGGCTCAGTGGTAGAGCCTCTGCTTGGCATGCAGAAGGTCCCAGGTTCAATTCCCGGCATCTCCAGTTAAAAGGACCAGGCAGGAGGTGATGGCCATCAGGAAACGGGGTACTTAAAGTGTCCTGGCCCCACTGCTGGACCTCCTGATGGCACCTGGTATTTTTTTTGGCCACTGTGTGACACAGTGTTGTACTGGATGGGCCACTGGCCTGATCCAACATTGGCTTCTCTCGTGTTCTTATGGGTGCCCCCTGACTTATTTAAAGCTCCCCCCCAATTAAAAAATCCTGGCTGCAGGCCTGGATCTGGGAGTAGGTAGGCCGGCAACCCAGCCGGAGTCCCTTGCCACGGTATTATTTATTATTTATTTAAGGCATTTTTACCCCGCCCTCCCCATAAGCGGGCTCAGGGCGGCTTACAGGGGGCACGAACCCAGCATAAAACCCAATAAAACAGTAAAATCATGATTATAACCGTAATAACAATAACAATAAATAACGATAAAGTGCTTCATCAGATAGATGAAGGTGCGCTTGCACCGGAACGAGACAGGTGCAGTTCTTCAGCGATGTGTCCGCCTGATACACCCATGCTCCGGGGAGCAACGTACGCAGTGTGTTTCTTAACCCATCCCAAGCTGCAGGAATAAGTGACAAATGAGCCCCGTCCACGGCAGGATGGGGGGGGGGTCATGTGTCACTGAGCAGTCCCGTCCCCCCAGTAGATTGTGTCGTTGGGTGGCGGAGGAAATATAGTGGCCGTGATGCAGAAGAGATGAAGCGGGAGCCAAGGCAAAGCCGTTCATTCCCTTCTGGCTGGGCCCCAGCGATGCTTTCCAATGCGAGAGAGGGGGGTTCTTGGAAGAGTACACACGTTTTGCCCACTCAGCACATTATCCCTTCCGCTTCTGCAGTGCCTACGGAGAAGGGGGAGGGAGGAGGAGATGGTCAGCAGGCAGTCTTTATCGCAAGGTAGGACTCGGCGCAAAGAAGATCATAGCGACTCACCATCGGAGGCGTTCTTCTTTTTTTAGAAAGCAACCACTAAGTACCGGTTCTGTTTCGTGTGGCCCAGCGTAAGGCTAATACTTAGCAAAGCGTGCAGACGCAGATGGGTTTTGTGCAAGAACCCTGGGCTGCCGTTATTATGTTATTATCACTGCTCTTGTTCCTGGCAGTGAACTGGAGACTTGCCCACTCCATGTTGGGAAATATCTGGAGATTTGGAGAGTGGAACCTGGGGGACCCTGAGCGGTGTTCCCTCTAAGCTGAGTTAGGGTGAGCTAGCTCAGGTTTTTTAGCCTCCGGCTCACGCATTCCTGTCTTCGTTCAGGAAGGAGGGCTCCAGAGGCAAACAAATTTACGCAGCAGCCAAATCTCTCGCTCACGACTGTAATGCCAGTCGCTCACAAAGCAGAATTTTTGCTCAGAGCACTGGTTCCCAAAGCGAGCAATACCGCCCCCTGGGGAGCGCTGGAACAAGGGCTCTTTTTGTAGCAGGTACTCATTTGCATATTAAGCGACACACCCCTAATGTAGCCAATCCTCCAAGAGCTTACAATAGCTCCTGTAAGAAGAACTCTGTAAGCTCTCGGAGGATTGGCTACATTAGGGGTGTGTGGCCTAATATGCAAAGGAGTTCCTGCTACAAAAAGAGCAGGGTGCAAATTTGTCACTGCATCTTTTTGTCCACTTCTTGAAGGTAGATTTCTGGGGACGGAACTGAGAAATTTATTTTCTGAAAAGGGGGCGGTAGGCCAAATAAGTTTGGGAACCTCTAGCTTAGAGGGAGCATTGACCATGAGGCTCATGGAGAGGAGGGACCCGGGCGGGGTCTAATGCCACATAGTTGTCGTCCCACCCCCAAGAAGCCATTTTCTCCACCCCGGGTTGCCAGGTCCCCCTGGCCACTGACGGCGGGGGCACAGAGTTGCCAGATACAGGTTGGGAAGCTCCGGGAAATTTGGGGGTGGAGCCTGGGGGGGCAGGGACCGCAGTGGGGCACAATGCCACAGAGCCCCCCCTCCAGAGCAGCCTTTTTCTCCAGGGGGACTGATCCCCGCCATCTGGAGACAAGCTGTCATTCCAGGGGATCCCCAGGCCCCACCTGGGGACTGGCATCCCTATTAATTGTCTACTCTGGCTGGCAGCAATTCTCTAGGGTCTCAGGCAGAGGTCTTTCCCATCAAATCCTGCCTGATCTTTTTAACTGGGGATGCCAGGAGTTGAATCTGGGACCATCTGCATGCCGAGCAGGGGATCTGCCACTGAGGCACTGGCCCACCGAAGTGGGTGATGTTCATGGCTGCTAGGTCCAGGTCGGGGAAACTCCTGGAGATTTGGGGGTGGAGCCTGGAGAGGACGGGGACCTCAGTGGGGCACAATGCCATAGACTCCACCCTCCAGAGCAGCCATTTTCTCCAGGGGAACTGACCCCTGTCGTCTGGAGATGAGCTCTAATTCCAGGGGGTCCCCTGGTCCCACCTGGAGGCTGGCATCCCTGTCTCCAGGGGGACTGGTGTCTTTCTGAGCCCCTTCCCCAAACTCCGCCTTCCCATGGCTGCACACACACACCCAATCTCCAGGAATGTCCTAATCCGCCACTCCCGACCCTAAATTCGGAAAACAGGGACTGCCTCTGGCAAATAAGAACAGTTTGTATTGTAGGCATTGTTTGTCCAGGGGCGGCAGCAGCAGCAGCAGCAGCAGCTTTAGAAACATTTGTTTAAAAGAATTAGCTCACACGTCCAAAACACTGAACCCAAAATGTTGGAAAGACTGTGGGGATATAGGAAGCTATCTGCACTGTTGGATCTCCTGCCCTAAGGTTGCCCCTTTTTGGGAATCTATATTAATAAAGGTTAAATCCCTCACAAGTCTAGATCTTACCCTCACGCCAGAGCATTTGCTCTTGGGAGACTGGAAACCCTTGATGTGCTCATATTCAATTAGAGAAAGGGTGTCTTTATTCGTATCTGCAGCTAGAAACACTAGCCTGGGAATCACCAGAACCCCCGACAATCTCACAGTGGCATCAAAAAATACTGTACATCATGGCGAAGCTCACAAATAATTTGGATAACATTCTTAAGCCCTCCAGACAGTCCTGTTTTTCCTCTATATGGTTACCTATCCTTGATTACTTGTTATCTCAAGGGGAGATCCCCCAATTGGTGGTGGATCTTAGAATATAAGGTTTTTATGTCTTATTCAGTAATTACACAACTATGGCCCTGATCACATGCAGAAGTTGCTGCAGGATACTCACGGATGCTGGGCGGGTTTTACAGGCACGATCAAACGGGCACATTTGGCAAGCGACACACACCCGTAGCCAACCCGTCTCGTCCGGCCGAAGATCCAGAGTTAAAAGGTACCTGTGAAAATCCACTATCAAAAGCTTGCGACGGGCCACAGACGGACTTCCTCCGCCTGATCGCTCCAGCACGCTCCTCTTGCCAAGTTGAATCACGCCGGCAGGGATCATTTCCTGCAGGAGCGCACAGGAGCGGAGCTCCGGCAGTAAAGAGCCCAGGAGGAGGGGACATGCAACAAGCCCCACCCCCTGCTCCCAGCAGCCCTCAGTCAGAGCAAGAAGCAGCCAGATAAGTTGCAGAGGCTGCCCCCCGGTCCCCCGGTCCAAAACAGTCCAGTGGCACCTTTAAGACCAAGTTTTATTCAGGTACAAGCTCTCCCTCCTCTGTGAGGACAGATCTGCACCCCCCCCCAATAGCTAACAATCCAAAACAGTCCAGTGGAGCCTGAGTGGTGGGTGTTGCCTTCTGACACACTTCCGGTGATGTCAGGGGGTGTGGCATATGCAAATGACTTATGCTAATGAGTTATGCCAATGAGCTCCTGCACCTCTTTTTCTACAAAATGACCCCTGCGCGCCGGAAACACGCGCCGCTGGATCAGGTAGTGGCGGATTAAATTGCGGCGGCACAAATAGCCATTCCTCCCCCCCCCCCGTGTTATCCGGCCTGTGTGACTGGGGCCTATAATTTGTTTTTAGGTCAGATAGCTTAATTACCCAGTGATCTGGTACGTTGTTATGTGTTTTATTTTGTTCTATGTATTGTATGTATAGTATTCTACTCTATTCGAATACTTTGTATGTATGGGGTTACTTGTTTGTTAGTTCTCAATACAATGTTAATTGGGAAGGGGAAAAAAATTCTCTGCATCCTGTGTCAGAAAGGGGGAATGTGTGAGAACAGAAACCTCTGTGGAATAGACAGGAAAGAACCGGGAAAAACAGGGCCGAGGAAGCGAAAGCACGGTAGAGCTTGTTTGGGTCTTCGGTTTGCCGCCAGTTTGGGCGCAATGACCATTTCAGCAGAAGTAGAGAAGTCAAAACCAAGGACAGCAGGCAAGGGGGGCCCCCTTTTGATGCCTCCTCTTTGAGGGTGACACTGCAGTTGCCCAAAAGCCGTCCAGAACAACATTTCCAAGTTTCGCTGGATCCTTTTACAGCAGAACCTCAGTGACCACACGGTATGGCTACCTCAACCGCTGACTCGCTTGCCAGGTATTTTGTGGAAGAAATGGCCTGCGTCCATTCAGACTCAGGGGTTGTCGGTTTAGCCGGCCCGGTCCAGCTCAGAATGTGATCAGCTCACAGCCTCCCACCTGCCGCTTGGATCGACTTCAGTCGTCCCGGCCTGAAGATGTTGACAAGTTCTTCTGAGAGGGGTGGCCTAACTCCCCTGGGCTCCAGGATAGAAAAACAAACGCATAAAAAGTTGGTGGAGATGTCGCCCAAAACTGGATGCTCAAAGTTCGGGGCTGGATTCCCCCCCCCCCTTCTCTACCAAATCCTCTTTTTTGCTTCAACCCAAGTCTGTTGTGGGAGGAAAGAAAACCCTTAGTGCTTGCTGAAAATAGCCTCTGGCGGAAGTTCTGCTGGGGAACTTTCTAGGCGGCAGATTCTGAAAAACCACAGGAAATTGTCTAGATGGTCATTGCGGTTTCTCCGGCTTCCTTTTTCTTGCTGCCGTTCAGTGCTCAGAAAGAAGTCAAATCCTTCTCTGCTGTGGAAAGTACTTCCTTCAAACAGAGAGACGCAGGCACCCTCCGAAGTTGAACGGCAAAGGGTCTCTGGTCTTTGAGATCTGCAGATTGTAACCATTGATTGAAAATGTTTTTGCTCAAGGAAGACCAGAAGTTCTTGGCGATCGTTAGAACAGGTTCTGTTCTCGAGGACTAATTCAGTGATTCACACATGGAATTCACTGCCACAGGAGGTGGTGGTGGCTACAAGAATGGACAGCTTCAAAAGGGAATTAGATAGGCATATGGAGCAGAGGTCCATCAGTGGCTATTAGCCACAAGGTATAGATAGGGGCTCTGGGGCAAGTGATGCTCTGTCTTCTTGGCACTTGGGGGGGGGCAACAGTGGGAGGGCTTCTAATGTCCTGGCCCCACTGGTGGACCTCCTGATGGCACCTGGTATTTTTGGCCACTGTGTGACAGAGTGTTGGACTGGATGGGCCTTTGGCCTGATCCAACATTGGCGTCTCTT
Organism: Gekko japonicus; assembly: GCF_001447785.1. Taxonomy (NCBI): domain Eukaryota; kingdom Metazoa; phylum Chordata; class Lepidosauria; order Squamata; family Gekkonidae; genus Gekko; species Gekko japonicus. The sequence goes on along the minus strand of NW_015171524.1, from coordinate 876,942 downwards.
ATGTTCTTATGTTCAGGCGCAGTCCCTCAGCCTAACGCACCTCACAGGGTCATTGTGAGGATAAAATGGAGAAGAGGAGACCGATCTCAGCTGATTTAAGTCCCCATTGGGAAGAAAGGCAGAGTATAAATGAATATTAGTTATGGCACTGAAAAGCAGTAGGTCTGAGAACACATCTGAGCAGGGTGTGGTCTTGAAAGGCAAGGTCTCGCTTTCTCTGCAGATGTGATGTAGGGCAGCGGATCGTTAACTTCACCTGTGTTCTACCACCTGTGCATTTGCAAGATACCCAAAGCCTCCAGTGTTCTATACTCCAAAGAACACCGAGGTTGTGGTCACACAGGCCAGAAAAAACAAGGGGGGGGGAAAGGGAGGCTATTTCCTCCGGAGGAGTTTGACCTGCAGTTGCATGATCACACCTCCCTTTGAAGCTGCAGGAGCAGCCCGTCAGTGGGTGATCAGACACAATTGGGGGTTGAGCATTTTTTGGGGTGCCGTTTTCCCCCCATGCGCTTAACCAAGGGATCGATGAATCGGACCTCCGCACCGAGGGCTCCCTATGGAGTTTGCAACAATGTGCATACTGCGAAGGGGGGAAAACAACGGCACAGAGTCGGGATGGCCTGATCACACCATCCCAACGCCATGAGAGCGCACTGGAGCGATCAGACACCGAAAGGTCCGTCCGTGGCCCGTCGCAACCTATTTACTACCAGGTTTTCCCTGGTGTCTTAACTCTGCTTCTGCGGCAGAGCAGAACGGGTTGCCGACGGCTGCGGGGCGCTTCCCAGACGTTGTTACCTGATCACGCTTTTTAATTCCGCCCGGCATTCGCACCTATGTTGGGTCTAATTGTTCGTACAATCGCAGCCCAAATCTGGGTACTGCTTTCTCTGGAACTCCATGCCTCTTGAAGAAGTGGGGGGGCATGGGAAAAATACAAAAAATTGCCCTTGAATTCTGCAAAGGGTGTTTGGCCTGGAATGTCAGCTGCTGAAAGGAGATGCCAGGGGTCGAACCTGGGACCTTCTGCATGCCAAGCAGAGGCTCTGCCACTGAGCCATGGCCCCTCCTTACAGCTTTCCAGGGTCTCAGGCGGAGGTCTTTCGCATCACCTCCTCCCTGGCCCTTTTAACTGGAGATGATGGGGATTCCTGCAGGAGCGCACAGGAGCGGAGCTCCAGCAGTAAAGAGCCCAGGAGGAGGGGACATGCAACAAGCCCCACCCCCTGCTCCCAGCAGCCCTCAGTCAGAGCAAGAAGCAGCCAGATAAGTTGCAGAGGCTGCCCCCCGGTCCAAACCTGGGACCTTGACACTGTCTAACCATCTCATCCTTTGCCGTCCCCGTCTTCTTTGACCTTCAATCTTTCCAAGCATCAGGGTCTTCTCCAGTGAGTGCTCCCTTCTCATTTGGTGGCCAAAGTATTTGAGCTTCAGTTTCATTATCTGGCCTTCCAGGGAACAGTCAGGGTTGATTTCTTTTAGGATTGACTGATTTGATCTTTTTGCAGTCCAAGGGACTCTCAAGAGTCTTCTCCAGCACCATAGTTCAAAAGAATCTATTCTTCGGCGCTCGGCCTTCCTTATAGTCCAACTCTCGCAGCCATACATGACTACTGGGAATACCATTGCTTGGACCATGCGTATTTTTGTTGGCAGGGTGATGTCTCTACTTTTTATCATGCTGTTTAGGTTCGCCATCGCTTTCCTCCCAAGGAGCAGGCGTCTTTTAATTTCATGGCTGCAGTCACAGTCTGCGGTGATCTGGGATCCCAGGAACGTGAAGTCTGTCACTACTTCCACGACTTCCCCTTCTATTTGCCAAGGAGTGATGGGGCCGGATGCCATGATCTTAGTTTTTTTGATGTTGAGCTTCAAGCCCACTTTTGCGCTCTCCTCTTTTACTCTGAGCAAGAGGCTCTTTAGGTCCTCTTCACTTTCTGCCATTAGAGTGGTATCGTCTGCATATCTGAGGTTGTTGATCTTTTCCCCAGCAATCTTAATTCCCGCTTGTGATTCATCCAGGCCAGCATTTCGCATGATGTACTCTGCATATATATTAAATAAGCAAGGTGACAATATACATCTTTGCCGTACTCCTTTTCCTATGCTAAACCAATCAGTTGTTCCATATCCGGTTCTAACTGTTGCTTCTTGACCCTTATACAGGTTTCTCAAGAGACGTGAGGTGGTCTGGTACTCCCATCTCTTTAAGGACCTGCCATAGTTTGTTGTGATCCATACAGTCAAAGGCTTTAGCATAGTCAATGAAGCAGAAGTAGATGTTTTCCTGGTACTCTCTTGCTTTCTCCATAATCCAGCGAATGTTGGCAATTTGATCTCTAGTTCCTCTACCTCTTCGAAACCCAGCTTGTACTTCTGGCAGTTCTCTATCCACGTACTGTTGAAGCCTAGCTTGTAGGATCTTGAGCATGACCTTGCTAGCGTGTGATATGAGTGCAATTGTGCGATAGTTTGAACATTCCTTGGCATTGATTGGGATTGGAATGTATACTGACCTTTTCCAATCCTGTGGCCACTGTTGCGTTTTCCAAATTCACTGGCAAATGGAGTGCAGCACTTTAACAGCATCATCTTTTAAGACTTTGAATAGCTCAGCTGGGATACCATCACCTCCACTAGCTTTGTTGTTAGTAATGCTTTCTAAGGTCCATTTAACTTCACATTCCAGGATGTCTGGCTCAAGGTCAGTGATTATACCATTGTGCAGGCTCATAGACGGTGCTAAGATCACTGAGGTTTCTGACTCCAGTCCCCCCCCCCTCCCCAGCCACCAGTTGGCTAGGCAGCCTTAGACAGACACACCCTCGTCTCCTGTCAGCAATATGGGAACAATACCTGGCTTAACAAACCTGAAGTGTAATATATATGCTAATTTAATTTAAGGGTTTTAATCTCATTAGCTGTTTTGTGGTCTGCTTCTCATCTGACCTCTGTTTTATGGATGTCTTTTATGGCGCTCGGTGGACATTTGAACCAGCTTTTATGTCCACGGCTGGCTCTTTTTGTATTTGAGAAGTGAAGACATTTTTTAAAAAATGATTTTAGGGTGTGTGTTTTTTTTTACCTGCAGGCCATCTCAAACAGCACTCTTGAGAGGCAGCTCTGTAAATTCCTTATATATAAAATTGAATGAATGAATGCTTGGATATTAATGTGAGCCTCACCTCTTTCCAATGTCATGCTCTTCTTGCTGCGTTTTGTGCACTGCTGAATGAAAATGATAAGTGGATGAAGTACGGTTCCCGGGTCCCTCCTGGCCACCAGTGGGGAGGGTGGGGATGGTGGCCAGATCCAGGTTGGGAAACTCCTGGAGATTTGGGGGTGGAGCTTGGGGAGGACGGGGACCTCAGTGGGGTACAACGCCACAGAGTCCACCCTCCAGAGCATCCCTTTTCTCCAAGTTGAACTGATCTCTGTAGAATCATAGAATTGGAAGGGACCTTAAGGGTCTTCTAGTCCAACCCCCTGCACAATGCAGGAAATTCACAAATGCCTCCCCCCCCCATGCCCGCAGTGACTCCTGTTCCATGCCCAGAAGATGACAAAAAACCTCCAGGGTCCCCGGCCAAAATGGCCTGGAGAAAAATGGCTTCCTGACCCCAAAGCGGCGATCGGCATTTCCCTGGGCGTGTAAGAAAGGGCCATGAGAACTAAGCATGGAGGCAACCCTCCCTGCCCTCCTCTCTCACGATCTTCCCTAGTTCACAGGATCCGCATTGCTGTCAGATGGCCTTCCGGCCTCTGTTTGAGAACCTCCCAAGAAGGAGAGGCCACCACCTCCCGAGGAAGCTTGTTCCACTGAGGGATCCGCTCTGTCAGGAAGTCCTTCCTAATGTTTAGCCAAAAACCCTTCTGATTTAATTTCAACCCATTGGTTCTGGTCCGACCGTCTGGGGCAACAGAAAACAACTCCTCTATAGGACAGCCCTTCAAGTGCTTGAAGATGGTCATCCTATCCCCCCTGAGTCGTCTCTTCTCCAGGCTAAACATTCCCAGCTCCTTCAGCCTTTCGTCATAGGAGTTGGTCTCCGGACCCCTCACCATTTTCGTTGCTCTCCTCTGGACACCTTCCAGCTTAACATAAGAACATAAGAGAAGCCAATGTTGGATCAGGCCAGTGGCCCATCCAGTCCAACACTCTGTCACATAGTGGCCAAAAAGACCAGGTGCCCTCAGGAGGTCCAGCAGTGGGGCCAGGACACCAGAAGCCCTCCTTTGTCTGTATCCTTCTGGAGATGAGCTGTAATTCCAGGGGAACTCCAGCTTCCATCTGGAGGCTGGCATCCCTATGAGACCAGTGCTCCATCTAGCCCTGTGTGGTCTGCACTGAGTGCCACTGAGTAGCAGCGGCTCTCCAGGGCCCCAGAGAAGCAGACCTTCTGCAGACCTTCTGCCTGAGTTCCCTTTATCTGCCGATGCTGTCCATTCCTTTCTTTCTTTACTTCATCTATCCCCAGCCTTTCTCCTCAGTGGGGATTCCAAGCGGCTTACAATTGTTCTCCTCTCTTCCACTTTATCCTCACAAGAACCCTGTGAGGTAGGCTAGGCTGAGAGTCTCAGGTCACCCAGCAAAGCTTCCATGGCAGAGTTCGGAATTCGAACCCGGGTGTCCCTGATCCTGGTGCGGTACTCTAACCACTGCGCCACACTGGCTCTCATTTCACCCCAGGATATGTAGCATTCAAGGGATATACTGTGCATGTTCCCCATTGACTGACAGGTCTTTCTTAAAATTGTTAGATTTGAGTCCAGTCGCATCTTAAGAGATCAGCAAGAGTTTCAAGGTACAAGCTTTCAAGAGTCAGCACTCCCCTTTGGCAGACACAGGGAGGTTTGACTCTCAAAGACCTATACCCTGAAACTCTTAAGAACATAAGAGGAGCCGTGTTGGATCAGGCCAGTGGCCCACCCAGTCCAACACTCTGTGTCACACAGTGGTCAAAACCCAGGAGCCATCAGGAGGTCCACCAGCAGGGGAAGGAGGAGGAGGAGGAGATTGGATTTATACCCCATGGCCCTTCACTACCCAAAGGAGTCTCAGAGCGGCTTACAGAGCACCCTTCCCCTCCCCACAACAGACACCCTGTGAGGTAGGTGGAGCTGAGAGAGCTCTGACAGGAACTGCTCTTTTTCAAGAACAGCTGTACCAGAACTATGGCTTGCCCAAGGTCATCCAGCCAGGTGCAAGTGGAGGAGTGGGGAATCAAACCCGGTTTTCCCAGATTAGAGTCCACACACTTAACCACTATACCAAACTGGCTCCAGAAGCCCTCCCACTGTGGCCCCCCAAGCACCAAGACTAGAGAGCATCACTGCCCCAGACATAAGAACGTAAGAGAAGCCATGCTGAATCAGGCCAATGGCCTACCCGGTCCAACACTTTGTGTCATACAGTGGCCAAAACCCAGGGTCCATCAGGAGGTCCACCAGTGGGGCCAGAACTCCAGAAGCCCTCCCACTGTTGCCCTCCCAGGCACCAAGAAGACAGAGCATCTCTACCCCAGATGGTCTCTAATGTTCTACTAGACACAAATCTCACTGTGCTACTGCAGACCGACACGGGTTCCTTCTGAAACACTTCTTAAAACTGGAAAACCGGAAAACTGGTTTAAACTGATCCAACAGAAAACTGACACGAACCCTGTTTAAAATCAACTGGTTTAAACCGATTCAGCCAATAACCAGCATGGACCCTGTTTCAAATATACAATGTTGTTCCCGTTGCATCCACGAAGGCGGGGGGGGGGGTGAAATAAAGCAAGCGCACCAACAATGAAGCCATAAAGGGATTTCCTCCTCTTCCCGAAGCAGCTGAAACAATCAGCAGCGCTGCCAGATCTCTTCCGACCCACTGCGCTTGCTTGCCCTGTAATTTCCGTGATGTGTTACCGTTAGGCAAATAACAACTCATATGCTCCAGCATTCCCTGTCTATCAAAGACGGTCACTCGTTCTTTGGTACCCACCCCTGATAAATCAGAGCCCCCAATTTATTTATTTATTTCCCTTTTTGAGCGTTAGGCTTTTGACAATTTGGTTTGCTAGTGTTGCAGTTCTGCATGGGTTTACCCCTTTCCGCAGGAGCTCTGGAAGTTCTGTCTCCGATTAGGCATGTGATGCCTCCGGTCACTGGCACACGTGCGCATAAAAATGCCTGCATATGAACATTAAAGCACCATGCCTGCATATGGCGTTTTAAATCCTGTTTATTTTCTGTGCCCAGGTTGTGTTGATGTGCATGTGTTTAAGCTCTGTGCTATTATGTATATCGTTCAAATAAACTTTTTTTGAGTTTAAGACCTGGTGTGCCTTGACCGCATGGTCCTCCCTACTTAGCACGTTACCAGAAGCAAAAGAGAGGCCAGGGAACCCAAATGGGCCCAAATATGAGGGCTTGCCAACTCTCCAGGGGGTGCCCAAAGATTGTGATACCAACTTCCCAAGGTTGAGGAATCAGCCAGAGGGGTCTCACTGTCCCTCTAGGAAGGCGGTGTGAATCCAGTGAGTAGTGGCAGTGTGTAACGAAGAGAAATAGCCCCACCAGGCAGGGTGGGAAGGCAAAAAACAGGGGCTTGTGAGCCGCAGAATGGCTATTCAGCCTCCCAGGGCTGAGGGCGGGTCCCCGTCTCGCCACACTGGGGGACAAGAATCTATCGGCCATATCAAGCATACGGAAGGGTCCCAGGTTCAATCCCCACCATCTCCAGCTAAAAGGATCAAAGACCTCAGCGTAACTCTCTGGAAAGCTGCTGCCAGTCTGAGTAGACAATGTTAATGTTGATGGACCAGGAGTCTGGTTCAGTCTAAGGCAGCTCAATGTATTATAAGGGAGGGGATGTGGCTCAGTGGTAGAGCATCTGATTTGCACCCAGAGTGTCCCAGGTACAATCCTTGGTATCTCCAGATAAAAGGATAAGGCAGTAGGTGAGGTGAAAGACCTCTGCCTGGGACCCTGGAGAGCCATTGCCAGTCTGAGTAGGCAATACCGACCTTGATGGGCCGAGGGTCTGATTTAGTACAAGGCAGTTTCATGTATGTTCACCGTTGCATGTCTTTTCTTTGTGAGCTTTTCATACTGGTTTGTTAACATGCACATGCCAGTTTTATCAGGTTAGCGCTGCTATAGAGCCAGTTTGGTGTCGTGGTAAGGAGTGCAGACTTTAATCTGGGAGAATTGGGTTTGATTCCCCAGTCCTCCACATGCAGCTGCTGGTGTGACCTTGGGTCAGTTACATTTTCTTTCAGAGCTGTTTTCTCACGAGCAGTCCTCGAAAGAGCTCTCTCAGCCCCGCCTACCTCACAGGGTGTCTGTGGTGGGGAGGGGAAGGGAAAGGAGGGTGTAAGCTGCTCTGAGACTCCTTCAGGTAGTGAAGGGCAGGGTATAAATCCAATCTCCGTGTCTTCTCCTCTTCTCTTCTTCCTCTCCCTCTTCTTCTCCTTCTCTTGCGGTCATTTGGTTTTTAGGAGATTCTCTTGCCTTTGTATTTTTACTGATATTAAGTGTTGGCTCTCGAATTAGATTGTTCCAGGTATTTTAAACGGCTTACTGGTTATGCAGTGTTTTCTTCACTTTTGCCAAGAGCTGCTTCATGCGCATGGGAAGTGAATATTTCAAACAAGTCCTTCTCAGCTGAGGTCGGCGTGGAAACAGGCGAGGTGGTCGTCAGCTGTTTCCTGATTCAAAACTAGCTCCATTTTTGTGGCCGTGTTAATGAATCCTTGCATACTTCCAGGCAGAGTAACAAAATTAAAAATAAAAAAATCTAAATTTAAACCGTCTACATTTTGATGGATCTTGATTCGCTTCTTCTGGATCCTTCCGCAGCTAGCAGTCCCTGACAGTTCTCTAAGGCTGTCCATCTCTACTCTTTGTAAGGTTACTGTATCAGATATCAAAACCTGGGAACTCAATGCGGGGAAATTCGATATGATAGGGTTGCAAGTTTCTCAGGCTATATGAGTTGTGTATTAATACAGTTGGCACCAATGTAATGTAATTGTAGCAGTGGGAGAGTGGAGTGGGGAATGGGTTACGTTGGACTAAAAAGCGTATGAAACACATCCCAAAGTAAAAATAAATGTTAGGAAACAAAACTTTAGCCTTTCTACAGCTTGGGGATCAGCTGTGTGCAATTTCTAAAATAAGAAGTCCTGAAGACAGGCCCATAGCAATGGTGGGGCTTTGGGGGGCTCTGCGCCCTTTCTTAGAGGCACAACCCCACAAGAATTTCTCACGCAAAGGGTTTTTTCCCCCCAATCATTTTAAAACATTTTAAAAAGGCATGTGCTCTTTTAAGCCGAGTGGGGTGCTATAGTTGACTAATTCCCGCACTGAGCAAGGGGGTTGGAATAGGTGACCTCTAGGATCCCTTCTAACTCTTTGTCAAGAAACTGGTCTTCTTTCAGAGAGTTTTTCTGCCTCAATGTTAGCTTTCTTGACTATAGAAGTCCTCACCCCCCACCTGCCGGCTTGTTCTCAGAATGGTTGCTTAGGCTGGCAGAAGTGATTAACTTGCAGCGGCTGAGAACTGTCATCTAAAGTGGTCGACAGCTTGCAATTTAGAGATCTATCCTGGTCACAGCTTTGTGTTGGCAAAATGGCTTTTCTTTCTGCACTGAGAACTTCAGCCCCACCAGAAAAAAAACTGCCCCGCAAGCCACAAAATCCTGGCTACGGGCCTGCCTGAAGATCAAACTTCTCTCCAACCTGGAAACTTTCATCTAATCATGTGAAGGATGGTTGTGGTAGATTGGTAGTAAGGAAAGGGCTCTCTGTACATGCTCGTAGCTACTCTTTTCTCTTCCAGGTATTGCAGAGCTAAGTACTGTCACTGTAGAAAGATTTTGGGCCTAAGTGCCTGTATATTTGCGCTCCAATTCACACCAGGTTCTGGTTTTCTCTGTACATGTACCACTAGTTCGGGTTCAAAAAAATAGATGTTCTTTTTCGATAAAGAGCAGTCCGGGAAAACATGAGGTTTTTGGCAGCCTCTACAGCCTGTGATTCCTTGTGTTTTCTCAGTCCAGAGGCAAATTTCCTGTTCTTTCCTGTTGCACACCCAGCCTTTTCCTTCCTGTCCGTTCCACCAGGAGCGGCAGCTGAAAACTGCCAAAATAAAGTGGGCTGAAGTTATTTCAGAATACTGTGGCATTCTGAAATACGGCATGAACGTTCCCGTTGATGGGGTGTTGGCGTTTGGCGCTTCAAAATAAGGCATATTGGAGGCAGCCCTGTCAAGTCAGGTGGTAGATTTGGCGTGCTATTTAGGACCATGGTTTAGGAACCAGGTGGGTCCAATGTTCCCTCTAAGCTGTGGAGTCTTGTGAGCAAAAATTCTACCTTGTGACCTACTGGCATTAAAGTTGTGAGTGAGCAATTTGGCTACTGCATAAATTAGTTTGCTTTGGAGCCGTCCTTCTTGAGCTACGATGAATATGTGTGAGCCAGAGGCTAAAAAACCTATTAAAAACTGTGGAAGAGCATCTGCTTGGCACGCAGAAGAGCCCAGGTTCAATCCCCGGCATCACCAGTGAAAAAAGGACCAGGCAGTAGGTGAAGTGAAAGGACTTGACCTGAAACTGTGGCTCAGTGGCAGAGCCTCTGCTTGGCATGCAGAAGGTCCCAGGTTCAATCCCCAGCATCTCCAGTGAAAAAGGGACCAGGCAGTAGCTGATGGGAAAGACCTCTGCCTGAGACCCTGGGAAGCCGCTGCCGGTCTGAGTAGACTATACTGATTAAGAGGGGTCACGGCTCAGTGGCAGAGCATCTGCTTGGCACGCAGAAGGTCCCAGGTTCAATTCCCGGCATCTCCGGTTAAAAGAGACCAGGGAGTAGGTGATGTGGAAGACTTCTCTGCCTGAGACCCTGGAGCTGTCCTACATCACAGGGTATCTGTTGTGAGGAGGGGAAGGGAAAGGAGCTTCTCTCTCTGAAACTCCAAGTGAAGGGTGGGGTATAAATCCAATCTCTTTTTCTATTTATTGGAAAGTGATTTCAGACGCCTAATGACATTAGCAGGCAAATGACAATAGCAGGCATGATTGGATTTAGGTGAGATATGCAGAGGAGTCACAGGCGTGGAGAAATCAGCATTGCTAATGAGACAGAAAACCCAGGTCTCCATTCAGTCCAGGTGGACGCATTGTCTTGAGCTTCATTATCAGCTGCAATTCAGCAGTCTCTCTTTCTAATCTCCCTTTGAAATTCCTTTGTAAGAGAACGGCTACTTTTAGGTCAGCAACTGAATGTTCTGGAAGGTTAAAATGCTCTCCAACTGGTTTCTGAACGTTGTGGGTTTCTAATGTCAGACCTGTATCCATTAAATCCTTGTTGGACTGGCCTGTTGGTCCAGGGTAGATGGTGGAAGGGCATTGTTGACACGTGATGGCATAAATCACATTAGAGGAAGAGCAGGAATATGAACCTGAGATGGTCTGGCTGATGTTGCTGTGTCCACTGATGGTGTTACTCAGGGGTCATTTCCTGCAAGAGCGCACAGGAGCGGAGCTCCGGCAGTAAAGAGCCCAGGGGGCGGGCACATGAGACAAGCCCCACCCCCTGCTCACAGCAGCCCTCAGTCAGAGCAAGAAGCAGCCAGGTAAGTTGCAGAAGGCCCCCCCCCCCGGTCTAAAACAATCCGGTGGCACCATTAAGA